>NC_091078.1:33058939-33361969 GCF_032405125.1 Capricornis sumatraensis | reverse complement strand
TATTATTTTATTAATATTAATAAAAATATTAATTTAGGGAAGCTATCATGAACCAAGTACTTTGTAAGGATTTTATAAAATTATTGAGATGTCTTTTAGGAGTGAGGAGCAGAAAGCAGCATATATTGGGCCAGAGAAAGAGACTTGGTAATGTTTGGCGGTGTTTGATTACTGTGATTTGAACAAGTGTGTGACAGAAGACATACATTGGCTTCAAGAAAATTTTATGGTTAACTATAAGAGTCTTTTGGATAATGCAAGCTTGAAGAAAAAATGATTATAAATTCATCTTAAAAACGAATCGCCAGTCTAGGTTCGATGCAGGATATAGGATGCTTGGGGCTGGGGCACTGGGATGACCCAGAGAGATGGTATGGGGAGGGAGGTGGGAGGGAGGTTCAGGTTTGGGAACTCATGTACACCCGTGGCGGATTCATCTTGATGTATGGCAAAACCAATACAGTATTGTAAAGTATAAATTTTTTTTAAAAAAAGAGAGATATCCATTTTAAAACTCTACAACCAAATACATTCCAAAGTTGATGAAGTTTGAAAGAAAATAAAATATTTAAAGTACTGCAAGGAGGACTTCTCTGGTGGTTTAGTGGCTTAGACTCCATGTTCCAAATGCAGGGGGCCTGGCTTCAGTCCCTGATGGGGGCACAAGATCACACATGCTGTAACTAAAGATTTCCCTTATCTCAACTAAACAGTTCCCACATAATAATGAAATCCCAAGTGCCACAACTAAGATCAGTCAGTCAGTTCAGTCGCTCAGTCATGTCTGACTCTTTGCACCCCCATGGACTGCAGCACACCAGGCTTCCCTATCCATCACCAACTCCTGGAGCTTGTTCAAAGTCATGTCCATCGAGTCAATGATACCATCCACCAATCTCATCCTCTGTCATCCCCTTCTCCTCCTGCCTTAAATCTTTCTTAGCTTCAAGGTCTTTTCCAGTGAGTCTGTTATTTGTATCACATGGCCAAAGTATTGGAGTTTCAGCTTTAGCATCAGTCCTCCCAAAGAATATTCAGGACTGATTTCCTTTAGGATGAACTGGTTGGATCTCTTTGCAGTCCAAGGGACCCTGAAGAGTCTTCTCCAACACCACAGTTCAAAAGCATCAATTTTTTGGCACTCAGCTTTGCTTATACTCTAACTCCTACATCTGTACATGACTACTGGAAAAACCATAACTTTGACCTTTGTTGGCAAAGTAATGCCTCTGCTTTTTAATATGCTATATATGTTGCTCATAGCTTTCCTTCCAATGAGCAAGCATCTCTGAATTTTAGGGATGCAATCACCATCTGCAGTGATTTTGGAGCCCAAGAAAAGAAAGTCTGTGACTGTTTCCATTGTTTCCCCATCTATTTCCCATGAAACGATGGGATTGATTGCCATGAACTTAGTTTTCTGAATGCTGAGCTTTAAGCCAACTTTTTCACTCTCCTCTTTCACTTTCATCAAAAGGCTCTTTAAATCTTCTTCACTTTCTTCTATAAGGGTAGTGTCATCTGCATATCTGGGGTTACTGATATTTCTCCTGGAAATCTTATTTCCAGCTTGTACTTCATCCAGCCCAGCATTTCATCTGATTTACTCTGCACATGAGTTACATAAGCAGAGTGACAATATACAGCCTTGACATACTCCTTTCCTGATTTGGAACCAGTCTGTTGTTCCATGTCCAGTTCTAAATGTTGCTTCTGACCTGCATATAGATTTCTCAGGACGCAGGTAAGGTGTTCTGGTATTTCCTTCTCTTAAAGAATATACAATGGATTAAAGACAATCGCTTTAACGAGTGGTGCTGGGAAAACTGGTCAACCACTTGTAAAAGAATGAAACTAGAACACTTTCTAACACCATACACAAAAATAAACTCAAAATGGATTAAAGATCTAAACGTAAGACCAGAAACTATAAAACTCCTAGAGGACAACATAGGCAAAACACCCATGGCATAAATCACAGCAGGATCCTCTATGACCCACCTACCAGAATACTGGAAATAAAAGCAAAAATAAATAAATGGGATCTAATTAAAATTAAAAGCTTCTGCACAACAAAGGAAACTATAAGCAAGGTGAAAAGACAGACTTCTGAATGGGAGAAAATAATAGCAAATGAAGCAACTGACAAACAACTAATCTCAAAAATATACAAGCAACTCCTGTAGCTCAATTCCAGAAAAATAAATGACCCAATCAAAAAGTCAGCCAAAGAACTAAATAGACATGTCTCCAAAGAAGACTTACAGATGGCTAACAAACACATGAAAAGATGCTCAACATCACTCATTATCAGAGAAATGCAAATCAAGACCACAATGAGGTACCATTTCACACCAGTCAGAATGGCTGTGATCCAAAAGTCTATAAGCAATAAATGCTGGAGAAGGTGTGGAGAAAAGGGAACCTTCTTACAGTGTTGGTGGGAATGCAAACTAGTACAGCCACTATGAAGAACAGTGTGGAGATTCCTTAAAAAAACTGGAAATAGAACTGCCTTATGACCCAGCAATCCCACTGCTGGGCATGCACACCAAGGAAACCAGAACTGAAAGAGACACATATACCCCAATGTTCATCGCAGCACTGTTTATAATAGCCAGGACATGGAAACAACCTAGATGTCCATTAGCAGATGAATGGATAAGAAAGCTGTGGTACATACACAAAATGGAGTATTACTCAGCCATTAAAAAGAATACATTTGAATCAGTTCTAATAAGATGGATGAAACTGGAGCCAATTATACAGAGTGAAGTAAGCCACAAAGAAAAACACCAATACAGTATACTAACACATATATATGGAATTTAGAAAGATGGTAATGATAACCCTGTATGCGAGACAGCAGAAGAGACACAGATATATAGAACAGACTTTTGGACTCTGTGGGAGAGGGAGAGGGTGGGATGATTTGGGAGAATGGCATTGAAACATGTATAATATCATGTAAGAAATGAATCACCAGTCTAGGTTTGATGCAGGATACAGGATGTTTGGGGCTGGTACGCTGGGATGACCCAGAGAGATGGTATGAGGAGGGAGGTGGGAGGGGGGATCAGGATTGGGAACTCATGCACACCCATGGTGGATTCATGTTGATGTATGGCAAAACCAATACAGTATTGTAAAGTAAAATAAAGTGAAATATTAAAAAATTTAAAAAAGAATTTCCAGTTTTTTGTGATCTACACAGTCAACGACTTTGGCATATTCAATAAAACAGAAGTAGATCTTTTTCTGGGGCTCTCTTTCTTTTTCAATGATCCATTCAGTGATGTTGAAATTGGCAATTGGATCTCTGGTTCCTCTGCCTTTTCTAAATCCAACCTGAATATCTGGAAGTTCATGTACTGTTGAAGCCTGGCTTGGAGAATTTTGAGGATTACTTTGCTAACGTATGAGATGAGTGCAATTGTGCAGTAGTTTGAGCATTCTTTGGCATTGCCTTTCTTTGGGATTGGAATGAAAACTGACCTTTTCCAGTCCTGTGGCACTCCCGAGTTTTCCAAATTCACAGGCATATTGAGTGAAGCACCATCACAGCATCATCCTTTAGGATTTGAAAGAGCTCAACTGGAATTCCATCACCTCCACTAGCTTTGTTCATAGTGATGCTTCCTAAGGCCCACTTGACTTTGCATTCCTGGATGTCTGTTTCTAGGTGAGTTACCACACCACCATGCTTATCTGGGTCATGAAGATTTTTTTTTGTATAGTTCTTCTGTGTATTCTTGCCACCACTTCTTAATATCTTCTGCTTCTTTTAGGTCCATACCATTTCTGTCTTTTATTGTGCCCATCTTTGCATAAATGTTCCCTTGCTATCTCTAATTTTCTTGAAGAGATCTATTACTCTGGACTTCCATGGTGGCTCAGACAAGTAAAGCATCTGCCTACAATGTAGGAGATCCAAGTTCTAGTCTTTCTCATTCTATTGTTTTCCTCTCTTTCTTTGCATAGATCACTGAGGAAGGCTTTCTTATTTCTCCTTGCTATTCTTTGCAACTCTGCATTCAAATGGGTATATCTTTCCTTTTCTCCTTTTCCTTTCGCTTCTACATAGATTCTACATAGCAAAATAAATATATATGCTGCCGCTAAGTCACTACAGTCATGTCCAATTCTCTGCGGCCCCATAGATTGCAGCCCACCAGGCTCACCTGTCCCTGGGATTCTCCAGGCAAGAACACTAGAGTGGGTTGCCATTTCCTTCTCCAATGCATGAAAATGAAAAATGAAAGTGAAGTCATTCAGTCGTGTCCAACTCTTAGCGACTCCATGGACTGCAGCCTACCAGGCTCCCCCATCCATGGGATTTTCCAGGCAAGAGTACTGTAGTGGGTTGCCATTGCCTTCATATATATATATATATATATATATATATATATATATGTTCTGTAAGGAAATATGAGTGATAATTCAACCTTATAATAGTATTGGATGACCAAGTTATTACAACAAAAAATAAAATCATAAGGGAAAGCATTTGACATTAAGAATTTTTAAAGCTTTCTTTTGGCAAAAATGGCTTAAAATTACCTTAAAAAGCTGTTTGATATATAGAGATAAAGATACATAGATATAGTGAAAAAGGGTTAATATATTCCAACATGAAGCACTTCCTCCTCTAGGTCTTTATGCCTTTTCCTACTCCATGAATAATTCTTCATTTCTTCTTCACCTGGCTGATTCCCATTCACTCCTTTTTTAATATAAATTTATTTATTTTAATTGGAGTTTAATTGCCATTTACTCTTCAATCTCAATGTAAGCCTTCCTTTTTTATGTGGTATTTTCTGATAGCCCGATTCTCTGATGTCTCTCACCATATTTTCTGTGCCAGAGAATCATTTACCAACCCAGCTGTGTTTTTAGTGTCTTTCTTCTTTTTTAGGCGTGAAGCACCATAGGGGAGGGAACATGTTTTATCTTCACAGTGGCATTTGCAGCTCCTAAAACATATTTCATACAAAGATGGGCTCGATAAAAGACAGAAATGGTATGGACCTAACAAAACCAGAAGACATTAAGAAGAGGTGGCAAGAAGACAAAGAGGAAATGTATAAAAAAGATATTCACAACCAAGATAATCACGAGGGTGTGATCACTCATCTAGAGCCACACATCCTGGAATGTGAAGTCAAGCGGGCCTTAGAAAGCATTACTATGAACAAAGCTAGTGGAGATGATGGAATTCCAGTTGAGCTATTTCAAATCCTGAAAGATGATGCTGTGAAAGTGCTGCACTCAATATGTCACCAAATTTGGAAAACGCAGCAGTGGCCACAGGACTGGAAAAGATCAGTTTTAATTCCAATCCCAAAGAAAGGCAATGCCAAAGAATGCTCAAACTACCTCACAATTGCACTCATCTCACACGCTACTAAAGTAATGCTCAAAATTCTCCAAGCCAGGCTTCAGCAATACATGAACCGTGAACTTCCTGATGTTCTAGCTGGTTTTAGAAAAGGCAGAGGAACCAGAGATCATATTGCCAATATCCGCTGGATCATAGAAAAAGCAAGAGAGTTCCAGAAAAATATCTATTTCTGCTTTATTGACTATGCCAAAGCCTTTGACTGTGTGGATCACAATAAACTGTGGAAAATTCTGAAAGAGATGGGAATATCAGACCACCTGACCTGCCTCTTGAGAAACCTATATGCAAATTAGGAAGCAACAGTTAGAACTGGACGTGGAACAACAGACTGGTTTCAAATAGGAAAAGGAGTACATCAAGGCTGTATATTGTCACCCTGCTTATTTAACTTCTATGCAGAGTACATCATGAGAAATGCTGGGCTGGAAGAAGCACAGGCTGAAATCAAGATTGCTGGGAGAAATATCAAAAATCTCAGATATGCAGATAACACCACCCTTATGGCAGAAAATGAAGAGGGACTAAAAAGCCTCTTGATGAAAGTGAAAGAGGATAATAAAAAAGTTGGCTTAAAGCTCAACATTCAGAAAACGAAGATCATGGCATCCGGTCCCATCACTTCATGGGAAATAGGGGAAACAATGGAAACAGTGTCAGACTTTATCTCTTGAGGCTCCAAAATCACTGCAGATGGTGACTGCACGATGAAATTAAAGACGCTTACTCCTTGGAAGAAAGGTTATGACCAACCTAGATAGCATGTTGAAAAGCAGAGACATTACTTTGCTAAAAAAGGTCCGTTTAGTCAAGGCTATGGTTTTTCCAGGGGTCATGTATGGATGTGAGAGTTGGACTGTGAAGAAGGCTGAGCACCAAAGAATTGATGCTTTTGAAGTGTGGTGTTGGAGAAGACGCTTGAGAGTCCCTTGGACTACAAGGAGATCCAACCAGTTCATTCTGAAGGAAATCAGCCCTGGGTGTTCTTTGGAAGGAATGATGCTAAAGCTGAAACTCCAGTACTTTGGCCGCCTCATGCGAAGAGTTGACTCATTGGAAAAGACTCTGATGCTGGGAGGGATTGGGAGCAGGAGGAAAACGGGATGACAGAGGATGAGATGGCTGGATAGCATCACTGACTGGATGGACATGAGTTTGAGTGAACTCCGGGAGATGGTGATGGACAGGGAGGCCTGGTATGCTGTGATTCGTGGTGTCGTAAAGAGTCGGACATGACTGAGCGACTGATCTGAACTGAACTGAACTGAATACATATTATCTAGCATATGCGCTGTTCTTAATCCCTCACTCATGTCCAACTCTTTGTGATGCCATAGACTGCAGCCCGCCACACTCCTCTGTCTGTGGGGGTTCTCCATGCAAGAATACTGAAGTGGGTTGTTATGCCCTCCTCCAGGGGATCTTCCCAACCCGGGGATCAAACCCAGGTCTCCCACATTGCAGGCAGATTCTTTACTGTCTGAGACACCAGGGAAGCCCAAGAATATTGGAGTTAGTAGCCTATGCCTTCTCAGGAAGATCTTGACCCAGCAATCGAACCGGGATCTCCTGCATTGCAGGTGGATTCTTTACCAACAGAGTTATCAGGAAGCCCTACCTAGCCCTATCTAGGAAGTCTCAATAAATATTTGCCATTGACATGAATAATTTGTTTAAAAGCTTATTATGAAACTACTAGATGAACAAGCATTTCAAAAAGAACAACATGCAAAGAAGTGGCCAAATATGAAAATGAGTGATAATTCAATAACAATCAAACAAATATAAATTAAATAATTTATTTATGTATATATCTCTATTTTCTATCATTGTTATGTATTTTTGTCAAACTACCTGAGAAAATGAATAATGTCAGCAGTGAGGGTATGATGAAACATGTATTTCATAAGCCACTTCTGATGAGATTTCGACTGGTACAGATTTTCCATGAAAAGTGTATAGTGTTCACATAGAAATTTATGTAAAGGAAATACTTTGTTTAATTGAGCATAGATGCATATAAAGTGAAACTTTGATAGTAGAATTTTATAAGAGTAGAAAATTAGAAGTAAACTGAATACTTAAATGCAAGAAATTTTTTTAAAAATCTAGGCATAAGCCCTCCAAATATTGCAGTATTACCAATGCAGCTATGAAAACATTCTATATCTAGAGTTATTGAAATAAATACCATGTTAAGTTGAAAAGGAGAGTCTCTCTATATATGTATATGTGTGGCTATAAGATAGTAGGGTCCCATTTTTTTTTGTAAAAATATTCTATAGATGCATAAATATTTAAATATTCTGAAGAAAAATCCTGGAAGAGCATACCTACACTATTAAAAGTATTTATATCTTGACATTTATTACCTTTACATACTACTAATGCATGGACCTATTATTTCTCTCAATGCCATAATTTTCATCTAAACACAATGTCTCTAAGACAGATGAGTAAATAGAAAGATAAACAGACAAATCAACAGAAGGGAAATAATGAGAAGTGAAGGTACGGGTTTAGTTTGAGTTCTCACAAAAGTAGAACTTGAGAGAAAAAATTAAATGTGAATGATTAATTTTAGAGCCCATTACAGGGAGGAGGAATTAGGAAAAAAAGAATGAAAGTGGGAAGGAGATAAAATCTATTAAAGGTCATGTTATCAATTTGATCACCACCTCTGGTAACGAGTTGTTTGATTCTATGGACCTTGAAGGTAAGACTGATAGTATCTTCCATCTGTTAGATGAAAAGTCTGACCTTCATTGCACCCACTGTGCACACATCTCTCTGTAAAGGTAGGAACTTAGAGTTAAGCTCTGTCAGGTGAGTGTGACTGAGCTGTGCTGTGCTGTGCTTAGTTGCTCACTTGTGGCCAGCTGTTTGGGACCCTATGGTCTATAGGCCGCCAGGCTCCTCTGTCCATGGGGATTCTCCATGCAAGAATACTGCAGTGGGTTGTCATGCCCTCCTCCAGGGCATCTTCCCAACCCAGGGATTAAACCCAGGTCTCCTGCATTGCAGGCAGTGACTGAGTTACTTGGAAGGAAATAATGAAAAAATATGCAAATAATTGTCACTGTTAATTTTGTAGTGAACACTGCTAGAAGTGAAAATACTAGCAGTAAAATTGGGCTTAAAAGCATTCCTTTGAGAATATCAATTGCTAGTTGGGAAAATTTCCTCCAGAGTCCACAGCAGTTTTAGCTGTGATTATTTTTCTGAGGACAGAGATAGAACACATGAGGAAAGCAGGATTCAGTCTTTTTTTCTTTTTTTTCCTTTTAATTAGAGGCTAATTATTTTACAATATTGTGGTGATTTTTGCCATACATTGACATGAATCAGCCATGGGTGTACATGTGCCTTTCATGAGTTTCTAGTATGGATTACTAAACACTTCAGGAGAGACTTTGGCCCCATTTCAGAAATGGGATGAAAGAACAGATACAATGTAAACCAAGCAAGGGAGTGTCGTGCTGAACATAGCTCTACCAGTGAGAGGTTCTTTTGTATTCAGAAAATATTTTTAAGTCCTGATCGCTGATAAAAGTCTGATAACTGAGATCAACCACCATACCGAGTGGTTTTTGTTTTTTTTTTGTTTTTTTTTGTTTTTTTTTTTTGCTGCCATGGGTCTTCCTTGAGGCATGAGGGATCTTGAGTTGCTACATGGGAACACTTGGGTGGGGCATGTGGGATGTAGTACCCTGACCGGGGATAAAACCTGGACCTCTTACATTGGGTATGTGCAGTCTTAGTCACTGGACCACCAGGGAAATCTCCTGAGGATATTTTTAAATTTAGGGTTAAAGGATAGGGATGTTTTAAGTGCTAGATGCTTCTGTTTGGAATGCTGAGGTGATGAGTCAGGGGGTCTTGTTACAATCATGTTTCTCTCAACAATGCCTCACCAACTCCATCAATTTTGCCCTTCTTAAAATAGAAGAAACTTGAATTTGTAAGAATCATTCAGGCAGGCATTCAAGAAAGTATATATATATATAAAGTCATTGAATATTTTTAATCAAGATTTCTTTTGAGCATAGATTGAGATCTCATTTGTTCAGCTGTTGACAGTTAAGTGTTGCTTATGTAGTGATTAAATACACTTACAATGAAGAGCAGATCTATTTGCATATAGAACAGGCATGAATGGGAAAGATAGTGTTCTTTGTGAGATCATTTGCATATACTGATGCATGAATCTGATGTTTAAAAAATGAATTAATCTTACCAAGCCCATGCTTTTAGGATTGAATAAATTAATATCATTGTAGTTCTGATTAAACTAGAAGTATTCTAAAATGTAACTAATTGCTTTTTCCAAATGAAGAACAATGAGAAAGTAAGTGCTCTTTTTTCTTTCTTTTTAATTAAGGCATAGTCATTCAGTTATTTTACATTTCATTCTGCTTAATTTAATTAATAGGAACATAATTCAGAGGTAAAAGAGAAAAGCTAGGATAATTTTCACAATTCTGCTCAAACTCTGTCATAACTGAGCCCCACAAACCAAGGGACTCATTTAGGCCCAGTTCCCTTAACTCTCAAAGAAATGTGGAATGCTTTAAGGGGACAGAAAAAAGTCTGTTAAGTATTTCTACTTAAAAAGAGAATTTGAATTAAAGGGCATTTATTCTGCCAGGTCCAATTTTTCTTATGGTCTCCAACCCCTTATATGTCTTAGTTACAAAAATAAGCGTCTGTTATGCCAGTTTATTTCTTTGCCTTGGTTTTTATCTCCTCACAATAAAAACTTGGAGCAATTGATTAAAGAGCATTGAATATGTAAGTTATACCTCAGTTCAGCTCAAACAGATTTTTTATTAGACAGAGATTCCCAAGGTATGGGAATAAGCTTAACTCCAAAGAAGTCCTTCTTGTTCTTCTTGTCAAGTCCTCTTGGTTTCCCCTATTTATACTTCCAGTCATCTCCTTTTGGTTATGCCTGGTGCAAAGTAAGGCTTCTATCCACCACCAGTCAATGAAAGGGAATGCAAATAGGCATAAACTCAAGGCCAATAGACAATTGCAAGTTTTAACAGCAGGCTGTGCTGTTTATGTCTTCCCATAATTCATTCTTCTATAATTAGATGTAGAATATTCATGAGCCATTAATGGACTGCTAACTGCCTACCTAAGGTCACTTGGAGAAGCCCCTATGGTTATTTTTTATGCACTGTGTGCCTAGAGTGCAGGAGTTGAAAGTCTCTGTGGTTATTCTGTAGCATATCTGTGAGCTCTCCTGGGTGTGTCTGGGATGGAGTTTAGAGATCAGTTTAGAGAGTTTAGGGATCACCTGGATACCTTTCAGCCAGGCCACCCCTCATTGCTCATGCCTGACTTCCTACCTAACAGGTTGTTCTAAGCTAAGGCCTTAAAGATCCTCTTGTTCTCCTACTCAGAATTATCATCCACCAATAGCTTGCCTCAGGTAACTGTGTATCCAAAGAAAGAGAAGAGATGACTAAAACTGATAAGAAGGTAACCCAGAATCTGGAAGCAAATCCAAGTGATCTGTAGACTCAAGCAGAGCAGCCCCAGACAAACCTGTGCATAAGGAAAAAAAGGCCTTTGCTTGTATGCCATTAATTTAAGGGTGGTTAATAATGCAGCGTCATTATAGAGATAGACAAGAGATTTCACCCCTTTTACCAACTGAGATTAACTAAAATCTAACAACTTCCTTCTGTTCCTGTAGCCTCACTTAGGTAAAGATTGCTAGTATATTTATACCATTTGTAAGGTTATGAAAGTCATTTGGATGATTCTAATCATTCTGTAGTATAAACTGACACCATCTATTCAAATTAAACATAAGCTTTCCCTACACCATATACCCCTGGGTATATATGCCAAAGAAACACTCGTGCAGGTGCACAGAGGACCATCTATGAAATCATTTAGGTGTAACTGTGTTTCAGAAGTTGGATATAATTGAAATGTAGTCAGTAGCACTTCAAAGGGTCTACTGAATTCAAACACACAAGTAGGCAGTCAAAGTAATCAATAACAACAAAAATTATTGTTTATCTCTCATTCAAGAGATGAAAGATATCTATAAACCATTGATCCATTTACAGTGCTCATCAAATAATCAGAGCATAAAACCAAATCTTTAATCATTGCTTCCACCAATGGGGAATAATAACTTATTCTCCATTATTAAACCAAAAACAAAACACAAAATCACTCCATGCCCACCCAGCATGGAGTATCATGCAGCAGTTTGAAGCAATGTCATAATAGTGTACATGGCAACAGGCAAAATTTTAGAACCGTGATACTGAGTAAGGAAAACAAAATAATGAGATATATAACAAAGGCATTCGTGAAGACTAAAAAGCATGTATACATGTGAATATATAAATGGAAAATACCAATATTTGAAAGCATAAAACTATTTCCTGGGTGGGAAGGAATATGAGACATGAACATCAGAGCAAACAAACAAACAAAAAAGGAATAAAATGAGAGCTTAGAAGTTACCAAAGATCAGAATATGCCACAGGCCAAGAGTACCATAGAATCAAGCTTACTTATCTGACTTTAAAAAACATAAAAAAGCTATATTATAAAGTCTTCCCCCAGTGTAAAAATAAACAGATTGTTTTTTGTCTGATAGTTTTTTAAATGATTGATTGTTTTAATTTTGTCAGTTGGTAAATTTGAACTGGATTGTGTTAGATAGTATAAGGGAGAAGGCAATGGCACCCCACTCCAGTACTCTTGCCTAGAAAATCCCATGGATGAAGGAGCCTGGTGGGCTACAGTCTATGGGGTCGCACAGAGTCGGACACGACTGAGCGACTTCACTTTCACTTTTCACTTTCATGCATTGGAGAAGGAAATGTCAACCCACTCCAGTGTTCTCGCCTGGAGAATCCCAGGGGCAGAAGAGCCTGGCGGGCTGCCGTCTATGGGGTCGCACAGAGTCGGACACGACTGAAGGGACTTAGCAGCAGCAGCAGCAGCAGATAGTATAAGACTATGACTTAATTTTATTTTCTTTCTAAATAACTAAATCTCTCAGCCTTTTATTGAATAATTCTTATTTTTTCCACTGATCTGTAATATCTCTTTTGCTGCTGCTGCTAAGTTGCTTCAGTCGTGTCCAATTCTGCACGACCCCATAGATGGCAGCCCATCAGGCTCCTCTGTCCCTGGGATTCTCCAGGCAAGAATACTGGAGTGGATTGCCATTTCCTTCTCCAAATGTCTCTGTTAATATATATTAAATTATGCTATATACTCTACAAACTTGAGGCTGTTTCACCTTTTATTGAATTATTTTCTTATTTTTGTGCTAAGCTTAAATATCATAATTTTATCTAATTTTAGATGTCTTCCTCAGAGATACTCAATGGATTTACCTGACAGAACTGGATAAACTCCCCTACCAGAGAAGTGGACAAGTCTCTTTATAGTGATTCCAAATCATAGTGGAACTTGGCTGATCTTTCAAAAATTTAATTTCTCCTGTCCAATAATTTTGTTTTGTGTTATGGTATATTTTTGGTTTGTTAAAGGCAGATAAGTTATTATGCCTCATTGATGACCACAATGATTAATAATTTGTTTTATGGTCTTATTATTTGCTAATCACTGTAAATAGACTAAAGGTTTATTGAGATCTTTCATCTTTTGGATGAGAGATGGTAGAGAATCTATTTTATTTCTCTAATTTGTTTGATTGCCTATTTGTCTACTTGAGTTTAAATCAATTAAGAATTTTATGACCACTGGTGGGGGAAAAAAATGTTCTTTAGTATCTAGACTGGTAAATTTTTGTGCTTCTATATTTATTCTTGGCTAAAATTGGAGAATAGCAACTATAAGCATCCTCTATGTCTGTATGTCTTGTATCTATAATTCAGAATGCCCTTTATCACTTATTGTGATTCTATGATATTTTCCTATTTCTTGAGATTATTAATGATTTAAATGAAAAAGACTCAGTTTGCAGAGGTGTGGATGCAGGCACAGGGGCTTTCCTCAAACCTAAGTATCTGATCCAAAGTTGTGGAGAATATTTAGACTGTAGTATAATCTTTCCAGGCATAAATTACTGGGCATGGTAAGGTTAACTGTATCTTACTACATTTGTATGCATAATGGTTGTATTTATGTGTAATGGTTGCATTCTCTCTGCTTTATTGTAACAACAACATCACAAATTTGGATAGAAATTTCTCAGATGAATTACGTGCATTCCATAGCCAATCTCTAACAATCACATGAAAGTTATATACCTAAGAAAGGTGCACAGAGATATTCATGTAACATATCTGAGGATAATAGTTAATAGTCACAATTTATTATTGCTATTATTGGCCCAAAAGGAAAAGGACAACATCTTGAGAAACTTGGAAGGTGTCTGGATAAGTCAAAATTTGACGAATAGTCACCCAAAACACCCAAAGTAAACACACATACACACAGCCACACACATGGAGCCCTGCACACCCAAAAGCATGTACACAAGTGTCTATGCTGTATTTTTCAGAGGGCCTGGAGCTGAGCAAGCTCATTTACATGGTTCAAATAGAAATAAGTAAAAATGGAAACATCCCTTTTAGAAGCTATAAATAACAAGCAATATTTTTTTTTAAACTACCCTCATATAATTAAAAGGATCTCTTTCTAGCTCAGACCTCCAACACCAGCTCTGAGACTCTCTGGTCCTAACTTATACAAAAGATAAACTACTCTGCTCTCCTTTTAAGATTTCTTATTTTTCATCCTCTAGTTGCAAAAACACCATACAGCTTTATAAAGACAGTGTTCCTCTAGTCACAAACATGTTCCATCATTCAAGAGAAAAGTCAGTTATGGTTTAAGTATCAAGTCTCTCTCTTGGCTGTATCAATGCAGTTTGATATTTATACTTCAGTTTCTCTTTTTCCCCAGTATTCATTTGCTGATTTTTTTTAATTGTTTTTAAATGTTCACTATATTTCACAAAATTTCAGAGGAGAGTGAAAATGTTGGCTTAAAGCTCAACATTCAGAAAACTAAGATCATGGCATCCAATCCCATCACTTCATGGCAAATAGATGGGGAAACAATGAAAACAGTGACAGGCTTTATTTTCTTGGGCTCCAAAATCACTGCAGATGGTGACTGCAATCGTGAAATTCAAAGACCCTTGCTTCTTGGAAGGAAAGCTATGACCAACCTAGACAATATATTAAAAAGCAGAGACATTACTTTGCCAACAAAGGTCCGTCTAGTCAAAGCTATGGTTTTTCCAGTCGTCATGTATGGATGTGAGAGTTGTATTATAAACAAAGCTGAGCGCCAAAGAATTGATGCTTTTGAAATGTGGTGTTGAGAGTCCCTTGGACTGCAAGAAGATCCAACCAGTCTATCCTAAAGGAAATCAGTCCTGAATATTCACTGGAAGGACTGAGGCTGAAGCTGAAACTCCAATACTTTGGCCACCTGATGCAAAGAACAGACTCACTGGAAAAGACCCTAATGCTGAGAAAGATTGAAGGCAGGAGAAGAAGAGGTCAACAGAGGATGAGATGGTTGGATGGCATAGCCAATTCGACGGACCTGAGTTTGAGCAAGCTCCAGGAGTTCGTGATAGACAGGGAAGCCTGGTGTGCTACAGTCTATGGGGTTGCAAAGAGTAGGAAACGACTGAGCAAATGAACTGAACTGATGTTTCAGAAGTGTTTCATATAACTGGTATACAGTTGGATCTACTTATATAAATTAATTTGAGCCATATCCCATTATATTTCCAATTTTTCTTTTCTTTCTTTTGTCTCCTTAATTGCCCCTCTATTTTTACTTTTGCTTGTTTAGAATATTTCAGAAACATTTTGTATAATTAGCATTTAGTTGGATGTAGTTATGTAAACTAATTTGAGTTCTATACCAATTTATCAAGGTTATGGTCATCTTGTACCCATTGTGCCTCATTCTTGGATTTTGAGGATAGCAATTTTCTTCATAATCCAAAACTTTCTAAGTTTTCTCTTTGATCATAAGCAAAATTTATAAAACAGTTTGATCTCCAGTGGTTTCAGCCGGCAGCGCTTGAAGCAGGGCTTTGGTCCCTTGCCAGAGACTGAAGTTGGGCTGCAGCAGTGAGAGCACGGAATCCTAAGCACTAGGCCAATGGTCAGTAACAAGACCCTGGTTCTTCGTCTTTGCAGAAATTCCACAAAAATGGAAAGTAGTAAACAAGTAAAGTATTTATTAGGAAGGGAAAAAACATACAGTACATGTAGACAGACACATGGGCAAAGTTAGGCTGACTTATGCCCATTTGGTAGTTTGAATTACTTGTACGGGGCATTTCTTCTGGATTTCCTTTGGTCAATCATTTTAATTTGCCTGGATGTAAGTCCATATTTGGTATATCTCAGTATCCTCCTGTGTGTGTGTGCGCGTGCATGCATGTATTTCTTAGCCAGGCCCATGGGTATAAGATCACTTAGCATCACTCCTCTTTTGAACTCCAAGGAGCCTTTCTGCACATATGTATTAGGAGAAGTCTCCTGACTTTGAGATTGAAAAATATGTGGTCTCTTATCTTCTATCTGGGCAGGGCCCAGTGTCCTCTCTCAATTGTCCTGCTACTGAAATTTTGGAGGTTAAGTCCATAGGGAATGAATCTCCAGTTGTTTCACTCTGCGGGATTCATTTACCTCCTGCCTTAGCTTCAAATTCCAAGATGTGTCACAGTCCTTCTACTTTTCACTTGAAAACAGTTTTCTTTACATTCAGATGGAGTATACCCCCAACCCTTCTATTTTTGACCTTTTTAATGAAAAGGAAATGAACCTAGTGAGAGAGAAGATAAGGCATCCTGAAATGGTAACAATCTTGCAGCTTTCCATATTCCCTCTGCTGGAAGAAGGATATAATAGTATCAGCATCTTCCTAAGCTTTCTGGTTAGAATAAATGAGATAATATATATATATAATGTTTGACATAGTGCCTGCCACATAACGAATGGAAATATATGTAAGTAATTACTACTATTATTATTTTTTTTACTGCAAATGAGGTTTGGCTGTGTGTTTTTTTTTTTAAATTGGAATATAATTCTTTTGCAATGTTGTATTTGTTTCTGCCATACAACATTAATCATCCTTAAGTGTGTGTGTGTGTGTATGTGTGTGTGTATATCGCTTCCCTCTTGAGCCTCCCTCCACCATCCCCCATCACACCCCACCCCTCTAGGTCATCACAGAGCACTGAGCTGTGCTCCTTGTGTTATACAGCAGCTTCCAACTAGATATCTATTTCATATATGGGTTGTGGCTCAGCTGGTAAAGAATCCACCTGCAATGCGGGAGTCCTAGGATTGATCCCTGGGTTGGGAAGATCCCCTGGAGAAGGGAATAGCTACCCACTCCAGTGTTCTGGCATGGAGAATACATGGACTGTATAATGGGGTCACGAAGAGTGGGACACCACTGAGTGATGTCCACTTTCACTTTCAATGTATACATATACCAGTGTTATTCTCTCAATTTGCCCCATCCACTCCTTCCCCATGTCCACAAATTCATTCTCCATGTCTGCATCTCTATTCCTGCCCTGAAAATAGGTTCATCAGTACCATTTTTTTCTAGATTCCATGTATATTTATATTACTCAGCCATAAAAAGGAACATATTTGAGTCAGTTGAACTCAGATGGATGAACCTAGATTCTGTTATACAGAGTGAAGCGAATCAGAAAGAGAAAAACAAATATCGTATGTGAACACATATATATGTGGCTGATTTTTAAGAGCTTTCTTCTTGAGCTAAGATGTCTGAAGCATCCCAGATCAGCAGTGAATTCATTGCTCCTACTTTAGAAATCACCACTGTGTAGGAGAGGCTGCAAGGGGAGATACAAGTCAAGGAGATTTTATCATAGTTTAGGCAAGTCAAGATGACGGCTCCTTCTCCTTTTCAGTCTTGGAAATTCCCAAGTGAAAGACAGCACCGCACTGATAAAAGGGCAGAATACTTTCAGATTTACTTGCCACTTCTATCACTTACCATGTATAATCTTGGGAAAATAATTTAAATTCAGGCAGCCAAAGCATCCTTATTCAGATGAGTAGCAACATTATCTATCTCATAAGTTATTTTGGAGTCCTGAAGGAGACAATATGTGTGGAGCACTTTCATAATCATAAAGCACCGTTCAAATGGCAAGTATTTAAGTAAAGTCTTTTAGGAATGCCAAACTTAATGCTGTAAACAAAAGCTAAATCAAAATTCTTAGAAAAGTCGGGTAACAGGGCATGAAATATTTTTCACATTCCTTTACCCAACTGTTCTCCCACCATAGAATAACTTCCTGGATGTTTATTTTCCTTCTTAAATAGATACTTCCCTTCTATCTAATTATGCAGCATTCTACAGTTTCATCAGCTATCAGCAAAATCAAGCTGTCCTCACTTGACTTAGAGTATCATAGAAATGATAAACTAAACAGCTTAGAATAGCACAAACTGGAGAGCATAATGCAACTGTCTCAAGTTTAGAGTCTTAACCAGTCTGCACAGATTGTACAAGTTAACTTTTAGGAGCTTATTAAAACTACACACGTTCAATAGTGTCATGGTTTGTATTTCATAGCATTTAAGTTCTTATTAGCATGTGGTCTTCATATCAACAGTGTAAAATTTTAAATTAAATTTAAAGAATAGGTTTAAAATTGCCTTCAATACTGACTTAAAACATTAAAATGAAAGTCACTCAGTCATTCTCAACTCTTTGCCACCCCATGGATAGTCCATGGAGTTCTCTAAGTCAGAATACTGGAGTGGGTAACCTTTCCTTTCTCCAGGGGAATCTTCCCAACCCAAGGATCGAACCCAGGTCTCCTGCATTGCAGGTGGAATTTTTACCAGCTGAGCCGCAAGGGAAGCCCAAGAATACTGGAGTGGGTAGCCTATCCCTTCTCCAGCGGATCTTCCTGACCCAGGAATCAAACTGGGGGCTCGTGCATTGCAGTGGAATCTTTACCAACTAAGCTAACAGGGAAGCCTAAAACCATTTAAAAATCTATTAATTTCCAAGCTTTGAATGTGATTTGTATGATTTGAGAATAATGCCTTCTTTAATTATATTAATATTTATTCTGTCATAGACATGTCTCCCTAAGAAAAAATGTTCATTAATAACAACTTTTTTAAAATGTCAAAATTCACTTTGTTATTGTGTGTGTGTTCCTCAGGAAAAACATAATGCATTCTCTCAGACAACTCTCAGGCTTCATTAATGAACATGATCTTTTCTAAGCTTTGAAGAATGTGATTTCTAATGATATAATGAGAGACATACATCTAAATATTTAAAGATCTGAGAGGACTCATCCCCTCCCCAAGCACTCAGACCATTTTCTATACATCGTGCTCTTCTCTGAAGGAAGGGTTGCCTAAGTCCAGTCTAAGATACCTCATCTATTGTAAGAGTCATTTAAACTTAGCTAAGTTAATATTTATTCATAGAACATATGAGGGGGTAACTCTTTGATCTAGTTCTATATCTGTCATGTCAAATTAGTTCTACATCTCTGTTCTCAACTACAAGTCCCCTACTCCAGAAGCCAGATTGGGAGAAGATCGTAGGGAGGGCCATCTATGCTGCAATGGACCAGAGTGCCCTGGTTCATAAACACATCCTGGGGACAGTAGAGAAGAACTAGTTGCATTCTATAACAATTTTTAAAAATTCTATACCAGGTGTTCTCTATAGTGTTTTACCTTAGTGAGGATGAATCCGAAGTCCCTAGTCCATAATAAAAGTGCTTTTCCTTCTTTGGTGTTTTTACAAAAACTGCACATGCATAATAAACTTTCATTCTTGAGGGACAGATCTTGACAGCTGAACAAATGATCATCTGGCTAATTCCATATTCATGTGTGACTCACGGCTCATCCAGCAGTGCTGTCAAGTCTCCTTTATGAGAAGCAACAGCTGCTTTACATTAAGCATCATTACTAAACAGCTCTTCTCTAAAGATGTGCAGAAAAAATTCCTTTGTCTTAAAAGGTAGATGGCTTTTCAGGTTTAAAAGACCAAATTTAGAGAAGTCCATATTTTGCAATAGGTTTATGAACTCGACACTCTATTTCCTTTCTCCTCCCAAAAAGGCTTTGTGGAATAGTGGATAGGCGTCCCTGTATTCATTTTGGTTTGCTGGCCACTAGCTGATATCTTCGGAGAAGACAATGGCAACCCATTCCAGTACTCTTGCTTGGAAAATCCCATGGACGGAGGAGCCTGGTAGGCTGCAGTCCATGGGATCTCTAAGAGTCAGGCATGAATGAACGACTTCACTTTCATTTTTCACTTTCATGCATTGGAGAAGGAAATGGCAACCCACTCCAGTATTCTTGCCTGGAGAATCCCCCACAGAGGAGCCTAGTGGGCTGCCATTTATGGGGTCCCACAGAGTTGGACACGACTGAAGCAACTTCACGACTACATAAACCAGACTTCACTGCTGTAGATTTGATTCTAGATTACTCTGAACAAGGCTGAATTTTGAGTCATTCACTGAGAAAAGAAATTATTTTGAAGATGATACATTATGAAATTTACTACACAAGTGGACTTTAAAGTTTTGTTTTTTGTGACTCTTGAAAGATTTTCTGAATACTGCTCTTTAGAACAGACTTTCTCAGGTGGCTCAGTGCTAAAGAATCTACCTGCCAATGCAAGAAGACACAGGAGATGAAGGTTTGACTTCTGGGTTGGGAAGATCGTCTGGAGGAGGAGGAAATTGCAACCTATTCATAGTCTGAAGATCCTCTGGTTGAAGAAATGGCAACCCGTTCTAGTATTCTTGCCAGGAGAATCCCATGGACAGAGGAGCCTGGCAGGCTACAGTCCAGGAGGTCACAAAGAGTCAGACATGACTGAGGGGCTGAGCATGCACATGCACTCTTTAGAACAAAGGATAGTGATCCAGTAGAAGAATAATTTTATTCATCAAAATAAAAGTGGTTCTTTTCTCTCTCTTAGTGTATATCTTCTGTATGTGTGGGGTCAGCAGGAAACCCAGGGTTTTACTGCCTTTTGTTGAAGAGAATTGGTTATTTCTGCTTCCCTCCTTTATGGCTTAGTCTGATGAGGGTCTCTAAATGATCACATGTCCTAATCTATGCATCCTAGCTGGAGCTCTCACAGGATGCTTTGAAAGTGCTTAGCATCCTTTCCTTAGTACTTTCTGCCTCTTCAGTGTTCCCAGATTATATTAGACAGATATCAAAATGTCACTCACATCTCACAGAAGAATTGAGTGTTTTATTTTTGTTGCTATTGTTGGTTTTAACAGAGAAATACAATGAGAAGAATTGAAGCTGGAATTCAACAAATTTAATTCTTTCCCCACCCTAGGATTAGATTTCTTTTTCCACCTTAGAATTAACATACTGCCTCCACCTGGATCTTTAAATGTCCCACCAACCCCATTCTTTTCCCAGAGGTAGCTCTAAGCTTTCCAATGCCATGGTCTCTCTGCTTCATTCGACCATTAGTCCTCTTTGCAGAACAAAAAAAAAAAAAAAAAAATTTTTTTTAATCCACTCTGCTATCTTACATGGCTTTGGTTTTAGCACAATGTTAATCACAGCTCTTCCTTCAGTCATTGCTCCCTGAATTTTCTCCTGATCATTAGCAGCCTATTTACTCCACTTGGATGGCTAATAGTAGGTACCTTGATCCTAAAGATTCTACACACTGACCTCTTGATCTTTTCCCCCAGACCTGCTCTTTCTCCAGTCTTACTCCACTGCTTTCTTGTCTTGCTCACTAATTCTCTGTACTTATCTCCAACTCCTCTTCCTTTGGCTCACATCCCTGTGGCCACACTGGCCTCCTTGCTACCCCTCCAGCATAGAACACACTACCAGACACACTGGAAGCACCCACTTCTGCTTGAAAGACAACCCTCCAGGCTTTTCATGGTTGGTTTCTGTACACCCTCCAGGTTTGCTCACATGTATCTTCTAATTTCACACTTCCCAGGACACACTGTTTAAAATGATAGTTTTTCTGTCTATGTCTTTTGTCCCCTTCTTTGCTTTGTTTCTCTCTGTAGCACTTATTTCCATGAGTCATAACATATATTTTATTTATGTGCTTGTGAACAGTGTCCCACAGTCCAACTAAAATGTAACCTCCATGAGGGCAGAGATGTTTCTGTCATTTCACCTGGATTTCTTTTTATTTTAGTGATGCAAAGTCCTTTATCATGCATTTACAGCTATCTCAGCCAAGCTAAAGAAACACCCGATCTTGGGACCGTGCCCAAAGATTTTAGCCTAGAGCAATGTATATGCCTACCTGGCAACTTGTGTTTGAAAGCATCCAGAGAAACTCCAGAAGGCACAGTATGATGGTACCTAGTATGAGGTTAAGAATTGGGGTCAAGGGACTTTCCTGGTGGTCCAATGCTTAAGAATCTGCCTTGCAGTACAAGGGCTGTGAGTTTGATCACTGGTCAGGGAACTACCATCCTACATACTGCAAAGGAACCAAGCCCACTTCACAGCTAGAGTCCATGTGCTGTAACAAAAGATCTCACCTAATGCAAAGAAGATCCCATATGATGCAACTGTTGCAGGAAGGGGGACCCCCTTCCAGGGCCCAAAAGTGGGCTCTTTTCTAACACTCAGAAATGAATTTCCCAAAGAGACATGTGCTCACAAAGCAAGAAGTCTTATTGGAAAGGTGCGCCCAGGCAGAGAGCAGTAGGGTAAGGGAACCCAGGAGAACTGTTCTTCCACATGGCTAGCAGTCTTGGGTTTTACGGGGATGGGATTATTTTCTGGTTGTCTTTGGCCAATCATTCTGACTCAGAATCCTTCCTGGTGGCTCATGCATTTCTCAGCCAAAATGGACCCCACAAGAAGGATTCTAGGAGGTGGTTGGACACATGGTGTCACCTTTTGACCTTTCCAGAACTCTTCTGCTTGGTGGTGGCTTATTAGTTCCATATTCCTTACCAGGACCTCCTATCTTAAAACAACTCATGCCTGGCCAGGTGGGCAGTTTCACTCAGTGTGCTTCCCCTGACACAACTAATAGCTGACAGAGCCAAATAAATGCATACTAAAATTTTTTTTTAATGGGGACATGGGGAATCTTTTTATATTAGATTCCAATTATTCTAATGATAATATTCAAATAAAAAAACAGTTGAGAATAAGTTGTAGGGATAATACCAAGGCTCAGTGCCACTTGATCTCAATGACATTATGTTGACTTTCTCAATAAACCATTTTTATAGGAGTAAAGGACTGAGATGAACTAAAAAATAAAAAAGTAATGAAAATTTATCACCTGTGTCAGAAAAAAAATCAAAACCTAGATTTTCTGCTTTTTGGTGACATTCAAAGGTCAACACAATTTGTCCTTATATTATGTGACCAAAAATGATACTTTATGACAAAAAAGAAATAAAATGATAAAAAATGAGTATTTGTTCCTAGAGGTAACTGGCTGCCTGTGAATGCAAGCATAAGAAGGGTGCTAGGATATTAATAGTGGTTCCACCTATTTTAGTGAAATCACTGTTTAGTATCAAGCAGGTAAATCTAGAATAGAGGCAAAAGTTGATTTCTTGCACAGACTCGTGTCTTCTCTGCTCAAAATCCAGCCTCTGAAGTGTGACTTAGAATTAAATGTCCACAAGACATCTAAAGAAGTTCTAAATTTGCCATTTTGATAATTCATTTCATTCTCAATCCTCTTAGGAAGACTAAAGAAACTTTTCCTGGCTTCTCATGGAAGAGATTTTATCTTCATACCTAGGGAGATACAGCACTCAAGATGACAGGGGACTCATATGGTGAAACAGCTGCATTTGGCTGCCCATCTTTGGCTTCTGATCAAAGCAAGTCATTGTGTAAATATATCCATCCATTGTCTTCACCTTTACTTCTCTTTCTACTGAGGCCAACTGACTTGCCAGCAAGGGTATCATTCTTTTTCCAAATTTGAAAAGGATTATATGTTGGTACATGTAATTCATCTTTACCTTCTTTCCTTTCCCTGGTTTATTTTATTTTGGCAGGAGAACTTTCTGCTATTCACACAATCCCACTTGGAAAAATAAATTGAATCAAGCAAAACAAAGCAAGAGTAACACAGTTTTACTCATTTCTTTCTCTCCCTTAAATAGCTCTGCTTCCACATGAATATATTGCTTAATTCCTACACCCTTATTTTGTATTTGCATGTAGACTTTTAATACACCATTTTGCTTTTATTGAACAGTCACAGTTAAACTGTTCATTTCTTGAGAAAAAAATTATCTTTCATTGTTTGGGTAGACACTGTTCGAATACTTTAACACAATTACTATTTTCCCTTTTCTCACTATTAAACCTGTGAGGTAGAAATTATTATTCCCATCTTACAGATGAGGAAATGGAGGATCAAGAGGTTAACTAATTTGCTCAACAACAGAGAATTAATAAGTCCTGAACTCGGGTTTAAACAGAAGCCTATGTTTCTTAACATTACCAAGCAGCCAGTTTTATTCAAAACATCAGTTAATCTAATGGCTTTTAGGAAAGACTACAAATGAGACTAAAAGATAGGAGAATGACTTAAATCCTTGCAGTTTTATTTTCTAAACAAGGCTTCAATCTATTTTCTCTCCATTCCTATCACCATTATTCTCATTCTAATTCTTTCTTAATGGGGCTTTGTATTTTATTTTTTTCTGTCAAGTTTGCTCTTCCCACAGATGCTAGACATATCTTTCAAATGTAAACAGATAGTGTTATTCCCTTCCTTAAAATCCTGGGGTAATTTCCCTTTACCTACACTAGCAGTTTTTAAACTGTTTTTGCAAGCAGGTGCTTTAGGGATTCTACAAATTAGTTCAGTTCAGTTCAGTTGCTCAGTCGCGTCTGACTTTTTGTGACCCCATGGACTGCAGCACGCCAGGCCTCCCTGTTCATCACCAACTCCTGGAGTTTACCCAAACTCATGTCCATTGAGTTGGTGATGCTATCTAACCATCTCATCCTCTGTCATCCCCCTCTCCTCCCAGCTTCAATCTTTCCCAGCATCAGGGTCTTTTCAAATGAGTCAGTTCTTAACAACAGGTGGCCAAACCCAATGACAATTTTAGTTTAAAATAGTGTTAAAGTTCTATACATTTTAAAAGATCAGAATTGTTGTAGTAAAATTTGTTTTTAACCCCTTGACGTTGGTGTAGGATGAAGGGTCAGACTATCAAATAGCTGGGTCATGATGCCTACAAATAAGGGACACTAAAATTGCCCTCATAAAAATGAGGCTGTGTAATGCCATTACTGGAGAAGGAAATGGCAACCCACTCCAGTATTCTTGCCTGTAAAATCCCATGGACAGAGAAGCCTGGCAGGCTACAGTCCATGGGGTTATAAAGAGTCAGCAATGACTGAGTGGCTGAGCACACATGATGCCAGTACACTTTGATCTCTATGAGACCCTTTACATCAACAGCAAGATGTAAGCATACTGTTTTTCCTCCAAAATATTTAGTGCTCTAAAATAAAACAAACTAAATCAATAAATAAAAAATCAGTCTACACTGATATGACATATGTTAAACATTTTACAACTGGCAAGGCTCACTCCATGACCCAATCTCAGTCCTGCAGCAAATTGTCATAACTGACTCAAATATTCTGAACTATCATTTTTTTTTTTTGATGGGTATGGAGCATTCTTTAATTTTAGATATAGCCGATGTCTAAGGTTTCTAATCCTTTAACTGTGGCACCATAGATGTTCTTAAAATGAAGGTGAGTCTTGGGTAGAATTCTACCACGTGTAAAACCATCTATTAGCAAGAAATTATAAAAAGCTGTGCTATCAGAAGTCTCTGCTCTCTTTCCTCACACATTACAGAAAAAATTCTCTCCAGGTAGATGTGAAAGCATTTTAGCAGCAAAATCACTTCAAAGTGGCTTCCTTAAACCACATGGAAAGAAAGCTTCCTCAGTGTGTCCTTACTGGTTTTGCATTGGTTTTCCTGTCTACTCTAATGGAAGAGAGACTCCTTGAAGGTAGAGGAACACAATGCTTGGTCCCTAAGAGAGACTCTGTAATGTTTTGCTTTACAATAGGAAACATATATTTGGTTTTCATTCCATTTTTGGCACAAAGCAACTATGATTTCCTAGGTGATGAGAGCACTAGGAATATTTTTTGTTCTCATACTTGGTGTTTTTGTTTTATTTTTCTATTTCTTTTTTTTTCTTTTAATTGGAGGATAATTGCTTTACAATAATGTGTTAGTTTCTGCTATACAACAAAATGAATCAGATATATATGTGTATGTGTGTGTGCATATATATATATCCTCTCTCTCTTAGACCTTGATCCTACCCCCTCATTCCACCCATTTAGGTCATCACAGAGCACCAAGATAAGTTCCCTGTGCTATACAGAAAGTTCCTACTAGCTATCTATTTACACATGGTAGAAAGTATGTATATGTCAATCCTACTCTCCCAATTTGTCCCGCCTTCCCCTTCCCCTACCTGTGTCCACAAATCTTTGCTCTACATCTGCATCTCTATTCCTGCTCTGCAAATAGGTTCACCTGTACTATTTTTCTAGATTCCACACATACGCATTAACATACCATACTTGTTTTTCTCTTTCTGACTTACTTCACTCTGTATGACAGACTCTCAGTCCATCCACATCTCTATGAATGACCCAATTTCATTCCCTTTTTTTGGGCTGAGTAATATTCCATTGAATTTATGTACCACATCTTCTTCATCCATTTATCTGTCAATGGACTCATATTTGGTTTTTGATCCTGGTTCTGGACACAGGACTCCTAAACCTCTCCTAATTTTCTGGGTGATAGAACTAACTTTTTTCTAATGAAATGACTCTGGGTAGGCTCCTGGGTAGCTCCTGGATGAGGCTGTTGTTGTTTAGTCACTAAGTTGTATCTGATTCTTTTGCAACTCCATGGACTATAGCCTACCAGGCTCCTCTGTCCATGGTATTTCCCAGGCAAGGATATACTGGAGTGGGTTGTCATTTCTTTCTCTAGGGAATCTTCCCAACCCTGGGTTCAAATCTGCATCTCCTGCATTGGCAGATGGAGTCTTTAACTTCTGAGCCACCTGGGAAGGGCTGGTCACCAAAAAGTTCAAGCCTTGATTAGAAGCTCAGACCTTTCAGCCCTATCCCCCATTCTTTGAGAAGAAAGTAAAGCAAAATAAAGTAAAAATAAAAATTTTAAAAAAAAGTAAAATAAAAAACAAAATAAATAAATAAAAACTATTATTACTCAAAAAATAAAAAAAAAGAAGAAAGAAAGAGAGGATGGAAACAGTTAGTGATCACTCATATCTACATGACAAAACCTCCATAAAAGTCCCAACGGTATGAGGTTCAGAGAGCTTCCCAAGTAGGTGAACAAGGGGAGGAGGGGAGAGTGGCACTCTGCTTCACTTCTCACATACCCTGTCCTATACATCTCTTCCTCTAGATGTTCATCTGTATATTTAGTCACATGCTTTTATGATAAAGGTAAACATTGTACAAACAGCTTTTCTGAGTTCTGTGAGACACTCTAGCAAATTAATCAAAACTGAGGAAGGGATGGTGGGAACCTCAGAGTTACAGCTAAACAGTCAGAACCACAAGTGACAAACAGGTCTTGGATTGGTGTCTAAAGGGGACAGGACAGTTCTGTAGGGCTGAGTTCTTAACCTGTGGAATCCGATATTATCTCCAAGTAGAGAGTCAGAATTGAGTTAAATTGTAGGACACTGGTGTTAGAGCATGGCTCCATGTTAGGGAATTCCCCTTTCCTCCAGGTATTGGAATTGGTTCCAGAATACCCTGTTAGATTCCATAAATGTTTACACTTGTCTTGACCTTCATGTGTTAAAATAGCTATAAAGTCAAATTTCTCACTTTGTTGAGTGGCAATGTTTACATATATAGTTAAAAGAAAAAAGAAAGAAAGACTTGAGAACATGATTGATACTCTTAATCTGCTTTTCTTGCTTTTTATCTTCCCAACTGTACTCTGGTTTGAGGGATTTGCAATGATTTCTGCTGATTATTTTGCTGAGCTGGGAGATTGCAGATAAAAACTACAGAGCCACTGTGATTCTCCTTTGTTAACCTGAGTTTTTGTTTGTTTGCTGTTTTTGTTTATTTTGGTACCATTTTTTTGTGTGTGCTTATATGTGTATCTGGAAGCTTGTCACAATTCTTTATGTATTTTATTTTTTGACTTTCCCATAATTTCAATACACTTGATCTTCACAAATTTAGTTTTTAGAAATTCACATTTTGCTCTTAAATTGTTACTGAATTAGTACACTCTTCAGTCATGCTTTCTACTTCCAATAATTCTTGCAGCCACATTGATTCTCTCTCTCTTTTTTTTTTTTTTTGTAACTTGCTTTTGTATTTATCACTGCTATTCTCTTGAATCTGACTGAGAATGCTAGTCAGATACTTTTTAAGTTCTCTCTTACTTTTTTAAATAATTCTGTTTTCTTTGGTAGATATTTGTTCATTTTAGAGTATGAAATTATCATTTCTGGCTGTTATTTTCCTCATGCGCCCAGGGTTGTATAATGACTGCTCATATTAAAAGGGAAAATGAAACAGTACCTCCTACTCTGGGTTGCTGATGCTTCTTCCAGTGATTCTGTGACCCAGGGATGATTTCTCCAGCAGGGTCTGTGGCCACAATCTCCACTTTGTTAGTGCACTATCTGTGTTTGAGTAAAGCCTGGTATGGTGATGGTTGTGGCAAGAGCTCAGGGTAGAGGATTCAGCACCCAGCTATTCTGCATTCAAATATTTGATGGAGATCCTGAAGAACTTATTTTTTTCCCCTAAAGTGAAAGTCGGAGGTCAGTGGCATCCGGGAGGAGACACCCTGCATCCCAGGTCAGGGGCGGCTGGGAGAAGCCACCTTGCGCCCGAGGCCAGAGGTGGTGACCCTGAGGAGCCACCCTGAGCCTGAGGCAAGGGGCAGCAGCTGGGAGGAGCCACACACGCCAGAGGCCAGGGTTGGCAGCTGGAAGGAGCAACCCAAGGAGTAGTGGCTGCACAGGCACAGGAGGGCCTAGAGGAGCTATCCCACATTGAAGGTCAGGAATGGCGGCAGTAAGGAGATACCCCTTGTCCAAGGTAAGGAGCAGTGGCTGTGCTTTGCTGGAGCAGCCGTGAAGAGATACCCCATGCCCAAGGTAAAAGAAACCCAAGTAAGATGGTAGGTGTTGCAAGAGGGCATCAGAGGGGAGACACACTAAAACCATACTCACAGAAAACTAGTAAATCTAATCACACTAGGACCACAGCCTTGTCTAACTCAATGAAACCAAGCCATGCCTGTGGGGTGACCCAAGACGGGCGGGTCATGGTGGAGAGGTCTAACAGAATGTGGTTCACTAGAGAAGGGAATGGCAAGTCACTTCAGTATTCTTAGAACCCCATGAACAATATGAAAAAGCAAAATGATAGGATATCAAAAGAGGAACTCCCCAGGTCATTAGGTGCCCAATATGCTACTGGAGATCAGTGGAGAAATAACTCCAGAAAGAATGAAGGGATGGAGCCAAAGCAAAAACAATACCCAGTTGGGGATGTGACTGGTGATAGAAGCAAGATCCAATGCTGTAAAGAGCAATATTGCATAGGAACCTGGAATGTCAGGTCCATGAATCAAGGCAAATTGGAAGTGGTCAAACAAGAGATGGCAAGAGTGAACGTCGACATTCTAGGAATCAGCGAACTAAAATGGACTGGAATGGGTGAATTTAACTCAGATGACCATTATATCTACTACTGCGGGTAAGAATCCCTCAAAAGAAATGGAGTAAACATCATGGTCAACAAAGGAGTCCAAAATGCAGTACTTGGATGCAATCTCAAAAATGACAGAATGATCTCTATTCGTCTCCAAGGCAAACCATTCAATATCACAGTAATCCAAGTCTATGCCCCAACCAGTAATGCTGAAGAAACTGAAGTTGAATGGTTTTATGAAGATCTATAAGACCTTTTAGAACTAACACCCCCAAAAGATGTCCTTTTCATTATACGGGACTGGATTGTAACAGAGAGAAGTCAAGAAACACCTGGAGTAACAGGCAAATTTGGCCTTGGAATGTGGAATGAAGCAGGGCAAAGACTTATAGAGTTTTGCCAAGACAATGCACTGGTCATAGCAAACACCCTCTTCCAACAACACAAGAGAAGACTCTACACATGGACATCACCAGATGGTCAACACCAAAATCAGACTGATTATATTCTTTGCAGCCAAAGATGGAGAAGCTCTATACAGTCAACAAAAACAAGACCAGGAGCTGACTATGGCTCAGATCATGAACTCATTATTGCCAAATTCAGACTGAAATTGAAGAAAGTAGGGAAAACCGCTAGACCATTCAGGTATGACCTAAATCAAATCCCTTATGATTATACAGTGGAAGTGAGAAATAGATTTAAGGGCCTAGATCTGAGATAGAGTGCCTGATGAACTATGGAATGAGGTTCGTGACACTGTACAGGAGACAGGGATCAAGACCATCTCCATGGAAAAGAAATGCAAAAAAGCAAAATGGCTGTCTGGGGAGGCCTTACAAATAACTGTGAAAAGAAGAGAGGTGAAAAGCAAAGGAGAAAAGAAAAGATATAAGCATCTGAATACACAGTTCCAAAGAATAGCAAGAAGAGATAAGAAAGCCTTCTTCAGCAATCAATGCAAAGAAATAGAGGAAAACAACAGAAAGGGAAAGAATAGAGATCTCTTCAAGAAAATTAGAGACACCAAGGGAACATTTCATGCAAGGATGGGCTCGATAAAGGACAGAAATGGTCTGGACCTAACAGAAGCAGTAGATATTAAGAAGAGGTGGCAAGAATACACAGAACTGTACAAAAAAGATTTTCATGACCAAGATAATCATGATGATATGATCACTAATCTAGAGCCAGACATCTTGGAATGTGAAGTCAAGTGGGCTTTAGAAAGCATTACTACAAACAAAGCTAGTGGAGGTGATGGAATTCCAGTTGAGCTATTTCAAATCCTGAAAGATGATTCTGTGAAAGTGCTGCACTCAATATGCCAGCAAATTTGGAAAACTCAGCAGTGGCCACAAGACTGGAAAAGGTCAGTTTTCATTTGAATCCCAAAGAAAGGCAATGCCAAGGAATGCTCAAACTACTGCACAATTGCACTCATCTCACATGCTAGTAAAGTGATGCTCAAAATTCTCCAAGCCAGGCTTCAGTAATACGTGAACTGTGAACTCCCTGATGTTCAAGATGGTTTTAGAAAAGACAGAGGAACCAGGGATCAAATTGCCAACATCCTCTGGATCATGGAAAAAGCAAGAGAGTTCCAGAAAAACAACTATTTCTGCTTTATTGACTATGCCAAAGCCTTTGACTGTGTGGATCACAATAAACTGTGGAAAATTCTGAAAGAGATGGGAATACCAGGCCACCTAACCTGCCTCTTGAGAAATCTGTATGCAGGTCAGGAAGCAACAGGTAGAACTAGACATGGTACAACAGACTGGTTCCAAATAGGAAAAGGAGTACGTCAAGGCTGTATATTATCACCCTGCTTATTTAATTTACATGCAGAGTACATCATGAGAAACACTGGACTGGAAAAAAACACAAGCTGGAATCAAGATTACCGGGAGAAATATCAATAACCTCAGACATGCAGATGACACCGCACTTATGGCAGAAAGTGAAGAGGAGCTAAAAAGCCTCTTGATGAAAGTGAAAGAGGAGAGCGAAAATGTTGGCCTAAAGCTCAACATTCAGAAAATGAAGATCATGGCATCCGGTCCCATCACTTCTTGGGAAATAGATGGGGAAACAGTGGAAACAGTGTCAGACTTTATTTTGGGGGGCTCCAAAATCACTGCAGATGGTGACTGCAGCCATGAAATTAAAAGACACTTACTCCTTGGAAGAAATATTATGACCTACCTAGATAGTATATTCAAAAGCAGAGACATTACTTTGCCAACTAAGGTCCGTCTAGTCAAGGCTATGGTTTTTCCTGTGGTCATGTATGGATGTGAGAGTTGAACTGTGAAGAAGGCTGAGCACCAAAGAATTGATGCGTTTGAACTGTGGTGTTGGAGAAGACTCTTGAGCATCCCTTGGACTACAAGGAGATCCAACCAGTCCATTCTGAAGGAGATCAACCCTGGGATTTCTTTGGAATGAATGATGCTAAAGCTGAAGATCCAGTACTTTGGCCACCTCATGCAAAGAGTTGACTCATTGGAAAAGACTCTGATGCTGGGAGGGTTTGGGGGCAGGAGGAGAAGGGGATGACCAAGGATGAGATGGCTGGATGGCATCACGGACTCAATGGACGTGAGTCTGAGTGAACTCCGGGAGATGTTAATGAACAGGGTGGTCTGGTGTGCTGCGATTCATGGGGTCTCAGAGAGTTGGACATGACTGAGGGACTGAACTGAAAGTTAAAGTCGCTCAGTCTGTGTCCGACTCTTTGCAACCGCATGGACTGGAGAGTCCATGGAATTCTCTAGGCCAGAATACTGGAGTGGGTAACCTTTCCCTTCTCCACGGGAATCTTCCCAACCCAAGGATCAAACCCATGTCTCCTGCATTGCAGGTAGATTCTTTACTGGCTATGCCACAAGGGAAGCCCAAGAATACTGGAGTGGGTAGCTTATGTCTTCTCCAGGGGATCTGCCTGACCCAGGAATTGTTCTGGTGTTTCCTGCATAGGAGGCAGATTCTTTACGAATTAAGCTATCAGGGAAGCCTGTTTTTCTCCCCTGAAATTTCAGTTAATTGACTATTCTCTATTTCTTGATTGACTTAATTCCCCAGCTATTTGTAATGAAAAGGTAATTATGTACTAAATTCATATGAATAAGAATTTAAAGAGAAATTCTTATAGATAGATCACTGGTACATCTCTTTAGAATCACAATCCATTGATGTTTTAGTAACACCTTTACGTAAGTAACCTGTTCTTTTAGTCATTGGAATTTCAAGGTCCTTCTTATATCATATTAAATATCTTAGCTATTTATTAATAATATTTCATTAAATTTGCAGTTTCACTATAGGATATCAAGTTAACCACCAATGACATTTATTTGAAATTCTTTAAACCTACTTAGTGGAAGAATTAGAATTTGAAAAATTCCCTTCTACCTGTTCAGGTACACGTTTCTGTTTCTCCAATTAAGATTGTTACACGTGATGCACATTTCATATTAAAATATCCCTAGGGATTGTATATCTTGTACTTAGTTTTAATGTAATGTTTTATTTCATTATATGTTATAACTGGCTAAAATTTTATATTTCATATAATCATTTGCAATCATTCACCTTACACATTTTTCCTTATTTCTGTTAGAAATTCAGGTAACTTTAGCATATTTTTTCACTAAGTAAAGTGTATTGCAAACACATAAAATAATATAGCAAGCATTTGTACCCTGATATTTAATTATATTTATTTTGGTATCTAAGAAGTTATACATAAATAACTAAGTAAATAAAGTTAAAATCCTATCCATCAACAACGTCACAGAAGCACTTATCATTTTGAGTAAATGTCTGAGTATTCCATGGCCTAGTCAAGTTGACCCACAAAATCAACCATCACAAGGAATCTATTTTTTGTTGCTTTATGTTTATCATCATATGGACATTAATTTAACAACCTACAGCAGTATGTCATGATTACTATTTGCTAACTGGAAAAAATTATAAAAATCACTTGAGAATAAAATATTAAAGTATAAACTTCTACTTCTTGAATTCTTTTTATGTGCCATTTGCACTTAATTTTGGTGGTAGGAAAACTTGTCAAGAACATCCCAGTCCATAATGTAGAGCCTGTCAAAATTTCTTTCCTGTGAGTAAGCCTTAATGCATGAGGAAATTTGGGTGCACTTGGATGAGAACACAGAAAGTGGATGCAGGCATGTTTGGATTTGACCCCTGACACATCATCCACTTTAGCCAGTCATCCTTGGGTCTCAGAGAGACACAGTAAATGATTTTTTAATGGATAAATGAATTGATATAACTTGGCTTCCTATTTTAAATTATGTTGAAAGTCTTGCAAAAGTTAAATCAACTTAAATGTGAACATATACAGACCCTGGCAGACAGTAATGGCTCGATAAATGGTAATAATAATTGTTATGCTAGTGGTAGCTTTTAATATTCTGAAGCTAACTTTGGCTTTTCAACTTGAAGTGAGAGACTAGAATACCTTTGTTGATTCATATCTTCCCTAAGGCTACTGAAAGCCTTATTCAAGTGAAGTTAAAAACTACACCTTCAGTGTATTCCTATCAAGAGATGTCATATATTTCAGCACTTCAGAATCTCTTTGGTGATAATGGTAAAAAGACAACATGATTTATAGTCTGAAACATTTCTTCAACTTACATATATACTTTAAAATGAAATAAAGTTAGTTTGGCCCTATGTGTATGTATTTATATCAGTTTAAAATTTTATGCTTAGAAGTAATTTAGTTAATGTAGCAGTTAGCAGAAAGTGTAATAATAATAATAATAAAACCTTTTTATTGTAGAAAATATGGGTCTAAAATGAGGTGATCAAATTGACTGCATTTTCTTAGAAGTAAAACTGGGTTATTTCCTCTAACACTGCTCCAAACCATTATGGATTCAAATTTTCTGGGGCAATATTTATCAAATATTTGTCAGAGTAGAAACTGAGAGACTGAATATACAAATGGTGAGCAGCCAGACCATACGCAAAAGTAGAACACAACTCACAAGCTGCAGCAGCTAGTCCAGGAGTAAGTGAAATCAGCCCAAAATGGAGTAATCAATAACTGCCAGTTTCCTGAATTTCTGCTTCCACTTCTAATTTATAGCCAACCATTGAAAGCCAAATATGATCCCCTAATCAATTACTTAAAATGCCTCTCTTTTAGATGAGAACATGGACATTTTGGGGGGAACATTATTCAAAATAACATAACTTCCTTGCCATCCATACTTATAATTCAAGCTTTAATGTCCTGCGTTATCTTTTAGAAAATATTTTATATAGCTTTAAAAATACTTTTCCATGGTCATTTAATTTAATACACAGACACATACATTCACATAAACATATATTTTCATACACATATCCTGGAAGTTTTTGTTTAATGAAAATAAATTTTATTATATTCACTTGTCTGAATTTTTATTTTCTTAATCAACAAAACCTCATGGAAATCCCTACAAGTTATCTGATTTAGCTCTCATTTGTTTTTTGTTTTGTTTTTTTATATTTTCTGTATTACCTTCTATGGGATGGAAGTTATTTTATCATTTATATTATCATTTATCAGTTATTTTATTTAAGGTTATTTTATCATTTATGGAATCATCCCTTTATTGATAGTTATTACTTTTGTTTTCAGTTATATGTTAATTATTTTTGTCATATGTACAGTCTGCAATAAACATCCACTTACAAAGAACAAAAAAGAATGCCCTTCTAGTTTAGTCCACCCCCAGCTTCTGCATGCCAACAAACTCTAATTAAGGCAAACTTGAAGTATTTCTTCCCACTATAAAATTTTCTCACTCCTCCACCTGACTTTTGAGCCTCTGACAAGTACAAGTGGTAGTGACTGACTCTTTTGCAAGCTCTGAATAAATCCTTCACTTGTTTTCATTTAATAAGCTTCATTTATTTCCACAGAAAAGAGGAAGAAACTTAATTTCATATAAAGGATTATATCAAATCATTTCATACAAAGAATTCATATAATCATTCAATATAAAGGACTTCAAACAGTGAATAATATTGAAGATTTGTATGTGTCATGTTAATTAGTTACTACTATGTGATTTTGTTTACTTTAGGTTTATGATGCCCTGGTTATTTTATTGCTCTCCTTTCAACTACGTTATCTTGGCTTTGTAATAGCTGGAGTGGCAAGTTTATGAGCTGTTTAGTTCTCAACCACTGTTAGCAGTATAGTTAAGTAATACAATAATAATCTCAAAGATAGCTTTTTACTGTAAGGCATAGATCGTGATAATTTTTACCTGGAGCCGTTAATGTTTAATGGATACTTTCAACAGCTGGCCATGTTAGGTTTTAGAAAGCTTTTGAAGAAAGAACAGACTTAAAAGTGTATGACTGCCTAGATATCAAAGACCGTCTTTAACTGTCTGTGGGAAGCATGTTTAAAATCACTCCTTAACTAATAAAATGACTAGCTAGCTCACTATACATGTAAACATTTACAATATTATTGAAATTGTTGTTGTGTTTAAGTAAAACAGAGCTTCCCTGATAGCTCAGTTGGTAAAGAATCTGCCTGCAATGCACAAGACCTCAGTTCAATTCCTGGGTCAGGAAGATCTGCTGGAAAAGGGGTAGGCTACCCACTGCAGTATTCTTGGGCTTCCCTTGTGGTTCAGCTGGTAAAGAATCCACCTGAAATGTAGGAGACCTGAATTTTGGAAGAGCCCCTGGAGAAGGGAAAGTCTACCCACTCCAGGGTTCTGGCCTGGAGAGTTCCATGAGCTGTACAGTCCATGGGGTCATAAAGAGTCAGACACAACTGAGAGACTTTCACTTTAAGTAAAACACTGTGTTAATTTTAAATTGAATGGAGGCTCTTGATAAAGGCAATGAAAATATGAAATCCATAATGGATATTGCTATGGGGGGTTGAATTGTGTTTCTCTGTCATCCCCAAGTTCATGTGTTGAGGCTCTAACCCCCAGTGTGAAGGCATTTAGAGATGTGACCTTTGGGAAGTAATTATGTTTAGATGAGGTCATGAGAATGGAGCAACCATGATGAGATTAGTACTTTTATAAGAAGGTAAAGAGACCAGAACTCTCTGAGTACAGTGAGAAGGCCAAGGAAAGGAGCCCTCTCTGGGGAGCAAAATTGGCTGATATGTTGACCTTGAAATTCCCAGCTTCCAGAACTTTGAGAAATAAATTTCTGTTGCTTAAGCCACCCAATTTACGTTGTTGTTGTTGTTGTTGTTGTTGTTGTTTATGACAGTCTTGGCTGACCTACACATGTTTCAAAATTTACCAAATTATCCAGATATTTCAAATGTTCTGATTTTGACATTCTAATGAATGTTTCTACTTCCATCCAATAAACTACTTTATTGAATTTTTATGAATGCCTTTTCTTTTGCCTTAAGAGCAAACTCCTGCTAAAATTATTCAATTTAATTGGGCTGGTTAAATTTATATTGAAATGACTGAAAATATGAATCTTACCAGATATTGTATGAATTAAGTTCAATATAAAGCATTAACAATTATGATTTGATAATGAGAAATTTCAGCAGAGTAACTGTTTTCTTTAATAAGGCATTTAAGGCAAAACTGTTTTATCATTTACAGTTTTTTCTATTTTATAGGTTTTAGTACAATGTATTCTTCTTTCTGTACCTTTATAAAAGGTGTTCATTTTTTATTTTGTTCCAAGAGTCATCATGCACTGTCATTGCTTAATTTCTAAGTAGGTAAGATTATGTTAGTATGGTTTTATAATTTATTTCTAACTTCATGTCTTTTGTGATGAAAACATAATACACATTTCTTTCTCTTGAATATACATCATATGTATGTGTGTGTGTGTTCAACATTGTGGATTATCCAGTTGCTTTCCTCCATTTTATTTATTTATACTAATAAATCTGTTTCTATACCCTTTTTTCCTCTATCTTAAAAATGTTTTGAATGCACTGAACAATTTGTATTCACTTTTGCAGAAGCTTTTATTTCATTGATAGTCATCACCTCTATCTTGCCTGCCTATAATTACACTCATGTTTCCCTGTTATACTTGGGGACAAGCCTCCAGCTACTAGTCCCTTACCAGGACTGTGGCCCTGCCCTCAAGCACCATTCTCCACATGCTGTGCTATTTAAACTTATTCACTGTCTTTTATTACCACAATCTAAAAGAGACATTCTATTTTTTCTTTTGTCTCTCTTCAATACACCTCAACTTAGAATTTTCATTAGGATAGTTTAATACTTTTAATCTCAAATTCTATATTTTCCCTTCAATGGCAAGAATTACTCTTCAATTTTTATAATTTACATCCATTTGATTTCTAGGATTTTTCCTTAATTCTGAGTAACTTTCTTATCATTTTGTTGCATTCCTAGTGTTTTATCAATGCCCATCATATGTTATATACATGAGAAATATATATATGAGAAATATGAGATACATATAAACTATATACAGGAAATATGAGATTCATCCCACTCCATCTTCTTCTAAAGAAAAGAAGATGGTTCTTCTTTTCTTTACTTTCCAGCCTCTGATGGTTTTTCCCTTAATGCAGTGTTATTGGTTAGGTGAGGAACAAGACAGTGTGTTTCCCAAAGTGTAGCATGTCCATATATGTCTTGTCTCCTTCCCCCAACCCCCAGTCAGTAATGGAGTGATCAGGCTACAGTTCTTACTCATCAATATTCTATAGGTGGTTTTCATCTACTTTCTCATCATCAGTGTAACAGATAACTTGCCTGTGGCTGGTCTGATCCTTTTTTCCCTTTTAGGTAATCTGTTTCTTCTCTGGAAGCTTGCAAGAGTTTTCTCCTTTTCTTTGAAGTTCTGGAATTTCTCTAAGCTTTTTAAAAAAATCATTAACTTTGCCTGGTTGTTAAAGCAATAATTTTCATCTGTCGACTTGGCTTTTTTTTCAGCTCACGTTAGATACATGCTTTAGTTCCTGTCCTCTCTCTGTTTTCGCCCTTCCCTCCAGAACTCCTACAACTTTTGAACCATTCATGAAACTCCCTAAATGCTATGATTCACAGTCTGGTAAATCACTTCTATAAGAATTGATTGGTTTTAGTGCTTAATCCAAGTGAATATTTTCCCCCTCTCTCTTAACTTGCTCAGTCATATTAGATGCATTTCTGTGGTTTATTAGTGCAGAACACCATTCTTCTGGGGAACCTTCAGAGGAAATAGCCACATTTGTGGCAGAATTAACAGGATTCTATACTTAGGGGCCAGTAATTTATTATTGATAGTTGGTTCTAACTTTAATCAAAAGTTCCAGTGTTTTGGTGGTATATAAAAGTGTATACTTTTATTTGGGTTTCGAAGGTGGCTCAGCAGTCAAGAATCCATCTACCTCACAGGAGATGCAGGTTCAGTCCCTGGGTCGGGAAGATCCCCTGGAGAGAAGGAAATGGCAACCCACTCCAGTATTTCTACCAGGGAAAATTCCATGGACAGAGGAGCCTGATGGGCCACAGTCCATGAGATAGCAAGAGTTAGACATGACTTAGTAACTAAACCACCACCACACTTTTATTTATGTATCTTTCATTATATGAGAGGCCTCTATTTATTGGTTTCCAGAGTAAGCCTATTCATCATCAGATAACTAGTTCATTTTTTTTTCCTTCCATGAAGGCTTTGCCTATCCACATTGCTTTCTTCTCTAAATGTCTCTTGCTTTTATTCCCTCTTCCTTTAGTTTTATAGCTTGAAGACTTAATTTAGTTTACTGCCATAAACAGTGCTTGCCACAGAGTATTAACACATATTCACTTACTGAACAAATACATAAATGAATTCATGCTCATGTACATATATTTAATGTAAGAGTAAATATAGAACATTAATATCTATCTATCTATCTATCTATATATATCACAACATCTAGTGCCATGTGATTCTTTTAATAAGTAAACAAAAGAGTATCTACAGAATATTTTATAAGAAGCAGATAGTGACTGATCACTGTGAGTCTTTCAATTCTAGTTCTGTCAATTTATTTCTATAATTTTACTAAAATACCATTGGCCAAATGTATACACAAAATATGTTGAAACCATCTAAGATCAGATACTGTGTCTTACTTATCTGTATTATGGCTAAATCCTACTCAGGGTAGGTTTCTGAGGAGCTAAATGTTACTGTGAGTAAGAATAACCCAGAGGGCCTGTTAGATGGAGATTCTTTCCCCTCTTCATAAAAGTCTAATTCAATAGATATGAGGTGGATCTCAAATACTTGCATGCTTAAAAAGCACCCCAGGTGATTATGATATAGCTAGGTTACCCAAAATCAACACTTAGAGACATACTGGTTAAATGCTTCAATAATATTTGTTGAAAATGAATTCATTCATTTAAAGAGGTTCACCATTTTGTAATGTGTCATTCTTAAAGAAATGAGCTAACAATTTCTCCCCTTAAAGAGATTTTTAATATATAATTTCTCTATTTATGAAGATATAAATCTGACTGAAATGTCCAAGTAAAATATGTCAGGCGACCAATGTTGAGGATTGTTATGTAAAGCTGTAAAAGAAAAAGAGCAATATAAAATGTTCAGAAGAGACAAATCCATAGAGTCAGAAAGTAGATGAGTGGTTTCCAGAGACTAGAAGAAGGGAGAAATGGAGAATGACTATAAATGAAGATTTAGTCTTGGGGAATGAAAGTGTTCTGAAATTAGATAGTGATCACAATTCTGTGAATTTACTAAAAACCACTGACTTGTACACTTTGAAAGGGTGAGTTTTATGGTGTTTGAGTTACAATTCACATACTATACTGTATATACTCAATAATGCTATTATTACAAAATAAAATAACTAAGTCTAGTAAATTATATAAAGATTAATAAATAAGATGGAGGAACAAATGAACAACTGTGCACTTGCATCTAGTTTTTTTTAGCTGTAAGGATGACACCTCTGTGGAAGATAGTCTTGTAAAGAACTCTCTTGGCTGTGAAGGGAAATTTATATTTCAGTCTGATTGTGGAGGCTTCTTAACAAACTGTTAGTAGAACTCAAATATTAAATGAGACTATGAACATTGTGATCAGAAGGAAGAACTGAATTTATCATGTAATTAAGCTAGTGGTGCTTTGCATACATGCACACACACACATGCACACACACACATACACACATATACACAATGTCATGTGTTATCGTTCTCATGGTTCTATAGAGAAATACGGAAACAGAAAAATCCTATCCAGTTTAACTGTGCAAAGATAAAAACTGAAGTCATTTTTTAAAAACTATACTATTTCCTTTTGATTCATCTGATTTCTATTTAGTCTTTTAAAGTGCAAAAATCTACTTTCCTTTCTTGCCATGCCCTTTGCATTAACCAAAAGATCCAGACACCCATTACTTTTCTTTTATCTTGACAATGAGTGGCAGAAAAAGCAGAAAGGAAGGATGTTTTCAAGCAAGGATTGAGTAAAGGTAACAGTTTTCCTTTGTTATCAGGCCTCTTCATTGACAAGGAGTTTTTGTTTTTGTTCTTTTTTTCTTCCTTTTTTTTGTGAATTTGAGAGAAAGCAACTGTAGAGAAAGGGCTAGGCATTCCTTGAGATTTATTTTTTTCAAAACTGATAATAAATGTTCAAAAGATGACAGAAGTCAACCAAGATTATGAGTGACAGAGACATGCTAGTATTTTTTTAAAGTTTGTTCAGCTATTTTTTTCCTTTTGTAAAGATGAGACTAATGTCTTCTGAGCTCTTTACATGACTAAGGTGAAACCAGAAATATCAAGAGTTATTAAATAATCAACATATTTGGATAAGAAGAACAACATATGTCATATTTATCTTATTCACTATTATAATTTTACTTTAAGATCATATATTTTTTCCAATGGTCACATCAATATAGTAAATTGAATTTTCAGATTCCACAAACCACTTTAGTTAAATTAATCTCCAAACCTCGAGCACTGACATTCTGATATTGTTTGAAATTTCCAGCTTAATTAAATAGGCCTTCCAAATTAAAAGGTTAATTTATTTGCTTCATTTGATACTTTATACACAAACATATATAGCTTATTTAACTTTCAAAATGTTTAAGAGAGTTTCCCAGATGGCTCAATGGTAAAGAATCTGCCTGCCAACTCATGAGACGCAGGAGACACGGGTTGCATCACTGTGTCAGAAAGATACCCTGGAAGAGGAAATGGCAACCCATTCCAGTGCTCTTGCCTGGAAAATCCTGTGGACTGAGGAGCCTGGCGGGCTACAGTCCATGAGGTTGTGAAGAGTTGGACATGACTTAGTGACTGAACAGCAACAACATATTTAAATTAAACCCTCTAGTCCATATTTATTCCAAGGTTTGTATAGCCTATCACAGTTTCTGTTGCTATACAATAGAGCAAAAATTATCGGCGTGCTTCACTGTTTGGTCATGAAGAATAGCTAGTAACTTTGACTGTCAAACACCCCACAGATAGAAGCTGCTAAAGACAGCCTTGATAGTACAGGTTATAACTTCCAACCTAACAGATAATACACTCTTTATGCTGAATAAATGCCTATGTTCTTATTTGTAATTATACTCAATTCCATTAGCAACATTTTTAATACCCATCTGGATTCAATGGAGATTTGATTCAATGTTCTATTCTTAAATTATCAGCAGTAACTTCAAACTAAACAAAAACACAGACTGAGTAGAAAAGTCATAACCAAAACTAAATTTTGCACTGGTCTTGTGTTTCCCCAGTCCTCAGATAATCCTCTTGCACATCTTCTCTCTCTTCCAAGGTAATTACCCAGCTGCTCCCACATTTTTTTATTCAAAATGACAGAAATGGCATTTTAAAAGCTATACATTGCTATAGTTTCTATATACAGTACACTTACAAAAAAGGAGTAAAATATACACTGTAGTCTGGTCTGCGAACCATTGTTTACTTTTAGATCCTGCACACAAAAAAGAAATGGGTGGAGTTTGCCCTTCTATCATTTGTAGTCTGAGTGTGCTAAGAAAGACTCCCTTGACCCAAATAGGAGAGAGCTAGATTCATACACCATATGTTTCATTTTTCACATTCATTGATGGTGTATAAGGTGTATACAAAAGTTACAGATGTTAGTCATTTGTTGAATGATGCTTATGTCTATGTTTACAATCTAATAGCAAGCAATGTCTCAGAAAAATTTAACATAGAGTATTAGGAGCAGGCACACACTATTTTCTTAAAATTATTAAAAGTTTTGAGGGCACTAGCTAGAAAAACAGCCTTTGATTCACTGGCTACCTAAGGGAGGAGTTCAGTGGGTTTGACTCTGGGATACTTACTATATTTAGTCATCTCTGAAACCTACATGTAATTGCTTTGGCATGTAAACCCTGATTTTTTGGTCAAAAGATATACTACTTTTTTTGGATAAATGTAGTTTAGTCATTTTATTAGTTTCCCCAGGAAGAAGCTAACCCTAAGAAAATTTGCTTTAATGATGTACAATTTAAAAAAGGTTTTAAGAAGGAGGATAAAGTATTTCTGATGTTTCGTTGTCTAGAACAAAGCATGTTAAGGGCACTACTTGATAATATTTGTGAATTGTTCTGATAACTCAAAGTTATACCTACATAACACATCAGAAAGTTTCATTTATAATCTTTATTACCCTCACCCTTCTCAATTCTCCTCCCTGCTGAGGAAGCTAAGCCCAGGAAACTTTTTCTTAGACTTACCTGCCAGCAGTATTCCACATAGATTTTATTAACAAGAGGCATTTGGCATTTGAGCAAGATATAAAGAAGGAAGAGAAAGGGAAGCTTTTAATCTCTGGTCTTTATATGGTGTCTGATTAAAGTAATCAGTCCTCTTCTGGAGTCCATAGCATCACTTAATGTGTGAAACAAGAGAATAAGGAAGCTTCTCTTCTCAAATATTTACATCACACCAGTAAGGTATTTTTAGAAATTCTGAGCTTATGTTCTGAATAGATGGTTACACTTGTTTTCTGTAAGATCCTTGAAAATTCAAGTGAAGGAGGAAGGAACCTCTAGAATTGCCTAAAAGAGTCAGAATTTTACAAGTGGCCCTGAGGGAATCTGACCTACCTTGAACTGATACTATCCCAAGAAATGAAAATATAGCTGGAATGTTAATTAAAGATGACTCCTGACAACTGTTCATAAGCAAGAGATAATTTTAGCTTCTTATAACAGAAACTGTAAAAGTAGAGTGGCAACATTTTTGTTTGAGACTATCACGTAAAGCTTTGCTACTTAAGGGGATCAGGCATCCTACCCTGAATTATGCCATACTGGAATATGGATTACTGTGAGCTGAAGTCAACTGAGAATTGACAGATTCAGGAAGAAGTCTCCTTGTGTCTTCCTTTATCTGACTAAATGCAAAAACTTCTGAGAAATAAAGACTGCCATAAATCCCCTCTCCAGGAGAAGAAGCACTGATATGCCTCTGTACAAACAAAATAAACAACCTTGGAAAAAACCTTTATTTTCCATTAATTTCCTCATATATTTACCTTCCCACAACTTATTGTTCCTAGAAGGCCAAGCCCGCTTTCTTTTGTTTAATCACTTCTTCAGAATTTATCACTCTGTTGAAATGATATATACGCTCTCATGTCTAACCATTTCTTTGAATTTTCACTTCTTTTCTGTGAAAATATGTAGAAATATTAACAACGGTGAAGTTTGTATGCTTTTCTCCTATTAATCCTTTGTCAATTTTATTTGTAGGCTTCAGTAATTAAATCTAAAATGGTATAGAAATTCTTTTCTTTTCATACATTACCTCCATAGAGAAAAGTGACTAATAATATTTTTGCAAAAGAAATATAAGATGAGACATAGTGATTTTCAGGCTTTTGTTGGACTTAGGAATAAAATTATTCATGAAATGCAGTGGGGGGGGTGCTTATCTTCTTAAGTCTTTAGATAATCGACTCAAGAATCCAATCTTGATGCTATAATCCTTATTTCATAAATTGTCATTTCCATTAACAGACTTTTATGGATTAGGGTAAAGGCATGGCTGCCAATGGCTTACTTATTCTGCTATTGCAATTCAGTGCAAGATTTAATATAGTGGTAGAAAGGGAATACTGTTGGAAATATTTTTGATGCCAACTCAGACGTGATTTGCAACTTCACTTTTAATGTTTATTATTTAACATATTTTATATGTTTTATTTTATTGTTTTTCCTGCAAAACATAATTTATAGTCAATTACAATTACCAATCAACTTTGAAAACACAAATCAACCAAAATTTGCATAATAACTGAGTGGATTTTTCCCTTAAGCTATTTATACTTAAAGCTTTCTATGCTTATTGTTGTCTAACAGGTAGAAGTAAGAATTGCCTGTTCAAATACTCCCGCTTTCACTACTTTTTTCATTCCTACAAATTCTAATCTGAAGCTTCAGCATTGATACTTTCCCTCACAGCCAAAATAAAACAAAGCAAGTGGGGAAAAAAAAAAAAAAAAAACTGTAACAGTGCTTCACAGACAATAGAACTTAAATAACTACAAAATTGTTTATCATTAGTATAACAATTATCTTATTCTAAAGCTGGGGATGTATCAGGACTTTTTAAGTTTTGCAACATCCTTTAGTGTTTGGATGTAGTAGATGCCTCAACATTTATTTTGAATTGAAATAAATCGGTGATGCTAGTGGTAAAGAACCTGTCTGCCAAAGCCAGAGACATAAGAGACTCGGGTTTGATACCTGGGTTTGGAAGATGCCCTGCAGAAGGGCATGGCAACCCACTCCAGTATTCTTGCTGGAGAATCCCATGGACGGAAGAGACTAGTGGGCTACAATCTATGGGATTGCACAGAGTCAGACATGACTAAAGGGACTTAGCACAGCACAGTATGTAATTTATTCAGTTGAGTTCATTCTATCTTATTACTTAAGAAACATTCAATATTCAGATGAATATGTCCGTTTTGTTAATTTTCAGTTTTATGTCTATTTTTCTTCCTTTTCTTCATTGGAATGTACTGCTATGTTAATGGGAAAAACTGCTGATTTTTAAGAAGAGATCTTTTTGTATGTATATTATTTGGTTGAAAATATTTTATATAGTAACAACTAAATAAAAATGGATAAGATAATGCTATTAATCACATCCACATTACCCTAGGGCCTTCAATAAATTGCATTTCAATTGTTTCATTCTATTTCTGAGAAGACTGTCTGAAAGAATTTTAAGAATTTGATCTGGAGTCTGTTCAAGAAAAGCTCTAATTTCAAATATTTTGCCATTCCCTGCATTTATATGGATAAATGCCCAAAATGTGTGGCCATCTGTGGATTTTTGGTGTTCAGGGATAGTTGGTTTGGGGAAATGGAGAGGTAAACTGTTCTGGTTAGGACTGCAATGATTTGGAGCTGGTAGTTAGCATAAAGGGAGAGATGAAGAAGAGCGTAAATACATGAGAACCAAGATAAGAGAAAATTCCCATAGCAGCACATAGCCAGCGAGACTGAAAACAATGAACTGCTTGAGGTCAGAGGGTATGTCTTATTCATCTCCTTATCTTTATCTCCTAACCAAATTCTGTCATTGCCTAGGACATAAGTAAATGTTTGTTGAATTAAGTTAATTGAATTAGCTTAATTCATTCATCCCATGACTCTATTAGGTCAGAAATATTTCCTTTTTACATATGATGATATCAAGGCTCAAAAATGTACTGGAAGGAACTGGGGTTTGAATGCAGTCTTCAGGAGTCCAGAATCCATAATATTTCCACTATACCATGATTTTTCAGAATATGTTTTCAGTAACTATGATAGTGAAAATGAAAGTTACTCAGCCGTGTCCAACTCTTTGCTGCCGCGTACACTGTATAGTCCATGGAATTCTCCAGGCCAGAATACTGGAGTGAGTAGCCTTTCCCTTCTCCAAGGGATCTTTCGGGTATGCAGATGACACTACCCATATGGCAGAAAGTGAAGAAGAACTAAAAAGTCTCTTGATGAAAGTGAAAGAGGAGAGTGAAAAAGTTGGCTTAAAGCTCAACATTCAGAAAACAAAGATCATGGCATCTGGTCCCATCACTTCATGTCAAATAGATGGGGAAACAGTGAAAACAGGGGCTGACTTTATTCTTCTGGGCTCTAAAATCCCTGCAGATGGTGATTGCAGCCGTGATATTAAATGATGCTTACTCCTTGAAAGAGAAGTTATGGCCAACCTAGATAGCATATTCAAAAGCAGAGATATTACTTTGCCAACAAAGGTCCATCTAGTCAAGGCTATGGTTTTTCCAGTGGTCATGTATGGATGGGAGAGTTAGACTGTGAAGAAAGCTGAGTGCCAAAGAATTGATGGTTTTGAACTGTGGTGTTGGAGAAGACTCTTGAGAGTCCCTTGGACTGCAAGGAGATCCAACCAGTCTATCCTAAAGGAGATCAGTCCTGGGTGTTTATTTGAAGGACTGATGTTGAAGCTGAAACTCCAATACTTTGGCCAACTGATGTGAAGAGGTGACTCATTGGAAAAGACCCTAATGATGGGAAAGATTGAGGGCAGGAAGAGAAGGGGATGACCTAGTTTAAGATCTTTCGACAGCATCACCGACTCAATGGACCTGGGTTTGGGTGGACTCTGGGAGTTGGTGATGGGCAGGGAGGCCTGGTGTGCTGCAGTTCATGGGGTTGCAAAGAGTCAGACACAACTGAATGACTGAACTGAACTGAACTGAATCAGAAGGAGAGGATCAAATTAGTTTGAACAGAGCAGGATTCAGAAAAATTGAAATAGAAAAGAGATAAAGATGCTACCCGTTCAAAGTGCAGGGAGGAGGAAGAGATACCTGTCACACATCTCAGGAACCACTAACTCATCAGTTCTCATGGCATTCTATCAGGTTTTTTTTTTTTTTGAGATTTTGTTAAATCTTCACAAGTTTTCTATATACAACCTGAAACTTATGACTAATAACGTGAACTGTGCCAGAGGTCCCCAACCTCCGAGATCCAATGCCTGATGATCAGAGGGGGAGCTGATGTAATAACAATAGGAACAAAGTGCATAGTAAATGTAATGCACTTGAATCACCCCCAAATCAGGGCCGCAACATCCCTTTAGTTGAAAAATTGTCTTCAAGGAAACTGGTCCCTGGTACAAAAAATTTGGAGACCACCGAACTATGTTATCTAATTAATTATTTTACCCTTACTTTAATTTGCTTTGCAAAAAACAAACCATTATGTCATCATCCCATATTCAAAAGAAGGTTCCATCTCAAAATTCAAATTCTTTATGACTATCAATGATTTAAATCCATATATGGAACCAGGCCTAAAACTCAGGAGTCATTCCAAGGTTGTAGCTTATTATCAAGCCTTGTGGGAACTATGTTATGTTTTTCATGGTTTAGGTTTCATGAGATATTTGACATAAACACAAAATTACCATATGTGTTTTATATATGCATTTTATAAAAAAGTATTTATTATAACACTACTATATAAAAAATAGAACACTTCAAATATTATTAATACCTTTACAATGCTTCTGCTCAGTTTTATCATCTTCTCTACCCACAAAAAGTAAACAATATTGTGAATTCTATATTTGTCATTCACTTTTTTCTTATTGCTTTCCTCTCGAGATTTGTGTTTCTAAATAAGATATTGTTAAGTTTCACTTATTCTCAGGCCTTAATAAAGATAAGTATTTAAATTCTTTACTAACATTTTTTCATTGAATTTCATCCAGTCCAATGTTGTGTATCCAAGACTGTTAGAATGTGCAGCTAGAATTCATTCAATATCGCTGCTGTATACTATTCATCATATGAAATCACCAAACTAGGTGTATTAATTTTCTAATTAATAGACCATTGGTGCTTTCTATTTTTTTTAACTATAAACAATGTCAGTATAAACATTCTCTTTATGCACATGATAATAGTTTCCATGTAGTACCTAACCAGTAGCAAAATTACCAGGTCAGAGTGTTGGTTCAGACCCAAATTACTAGGTAATACCACTATTTTTTCCAAAATGATTCAGTTCAGTCACTCAGTCGTGTCCAACTCTCTGCGACCCCATGAATTGCAGCACACCAGGCCTCCCTGTCCATCACCATTTCCTGGAGCTTACTCAGACTCACGTCCATCGAGTCCATGATGCCATCCAGCCATCTCATCCTCTGTCGCCCCCTTCTCCTCCTGCTCCCAATCCCTCCCAGCATCAGAGTCTTTACCAATGAGCCAACTCTTCGCATGAGGTGGCCAAAGTACTGGAGCTTCAGCTTTAGCATCATTCATTCCAAAGATATCCCAGGGTTGATCTCCTTCAGAATGAACTGGTTGGATCTCCTTGTAGTCCAAGGGACTCTCAAGAGTCTTCTCCAACACCACAGTTCAAACGCATCAGTTCTTCAGTGCTCAGCCTTCTTCACAGTCCAACTCTCACATCCATACATGACCACAGGGAAAACCATAGCCTTGACTAGACGGACCTTAGTCAGCAAAGTAATGTCTCTGCTTTTGAATATACTATCTAGGTTGGTCATAACTTTTCTTCCAAGGAGTAAGTGTCTTTTAATTTCATGGCTGCAGTCACCATCTGCAGTGATTTTTAAGTCCCAAAACATAAAGTCTGACACTGTTTCTACTGTTTGCCATCTATTTCCCATGAAGTGATGGGACCAGGTGCCATGATCTCTGTTTTCTGAATGTTGAGCTTTAAGCCAACTTTTTCACTCTCCTCTTTCACTTTCATCAAGAGGCTTTTTAGTCCCTCTTCACTTTCTGCCATAAGGGTGGTGTCATCTGCATATCTGAGGTTATTGATATTACTCCCAGCAATCTTGATTCTAGCTTGTGTTTCTTCCAGCCCAGCATTTCTCATGATGTACTCTGCATACAAGTTAAATAAGCAGGGTGACAATATACAGCCTTGACGTACTCCTTTTTCTATTTGGAACCAGTCTGTTGTTCCATGTCCAGTTCTACCTGTTGCTTCCTGACCTGCATACAGATTTCTCAAGAGACAGGTCAGGTGGTCTGGTATTCCCATCTCTTTCAGAATTTTCCACAGTTTATTGTGATCCACACAGTCAAAGGCTTTGGCATAGTCTAGAAAGCAGAAATAGATGTTTTTCTGGAACTCTTTTGCTTTTTCCATGATCCAGAGGATGTTGGCAATTTGATCTCTGGTTCCTCTGCCTTTTCTAAAACCAGCTTGAACATTAGGGAGTTCACGGTTCACGTATTGCTGAAGGCTGGCTTGGAGAATTTTGAGCATTACTTTACTAGCATGTGAGATGAGTGCAATTGTGCAGTAGTTTGAGCATTATTTGGCATTGCCTTTCTTTGGGATTCAAATGAAAACTGACCTTTTCCAGTCCTGTGGCCACTGCTGAGTTTTCCAAATTTGCTGGCATATTGAGTGCAGCACTTTCACAGCATCATCTTTCAGGATTTGAAACAGCTCAACTGGAATTCCATCGCCTCCACTAGCTTTGTTCGTAGTGATGCTTTCTAAGGCCCACTTGACTTCATATTTCAAGGTGTCTGACTCTAGATTAGTGATCATATCATCATGATTATCTGGGTCGTGAAGATCTTTTTTGTGCAGTTCTTCTGTGTATTCTTGCCACCTCTTCTTAATCCAAAATGATTATACTGATTTAATTCCACAAGTGGGGCTTCTCTGGTGACTCAGTGGTAAAGAATCCACCTGCCAATTCAGGAGACATGGGTTCGATCCCTCTGTAGGGAAGATTCCCTAGAGAAGTAAATGGCAACCCGCCCTAGTTTTCTTACTTGGAAAATCACATGGATAGAGGAGCCTGGTTGACTACAGTCCACGTGGTTGCAAAAGAGTCAGATACAACTTAGTGACTAAACAACAACAATTCCATAAGCATGTTCCAAGTATTCTCCTATCCCATGTCTGTAACATTTTCAGATGTTAAATTTTTGCTGATGTATTACATGTAAATTGCTATTTCATTTATTTAAATTTTCATTTTCTAATGATTTTTGATGTGTATTTTCATTGTTTTCAGTGCTTCATATGTCTTCTGTAAACTGTCTGAACATGTCTTTAACTTCTTTTATCTATTGGATTTATTGTCAATTCCTTGTTGTGTTTTAAAGATTTTATGTACTCTTCATATTATTTCATTGTTGAAAATTAATTTTAATTTGAATGTAATTAAAAGTTTCAGTGTTTCTCTTAATGTGTTTTGTTTCTTTGTTTGATTTTCAGATTTCTCCCTATGGCTAGTCCAAGGTTCATTTTCTGGTAAATTTTTATATTTTGTTTTTCAAATTTAGTTTAACCTATCTAGAATTTTTTAGTGTATTTGCATATGATAAAGGTCCCATTAAATAATTATTTCAGATGTTATTGAGAAATCTGCCCATTTACCACTGATCTACAATATCACCTCATTCAATCACCACATTGTTATATGTACATCATCTGACCCTGAGCTCTTTTTTTCTGTTCCATTTCTCACATGTCTTATTGTTTAACCGAAAGCACACTGCCTTAGTTGCTGCAATTTTATATTAATTTTTTATACCAAGTAAGAAAGTTCTCCCTATTTATTCTTATTATGTATTTTAGAATTAGCCTTTAAAGTTAAACAAACAAACAAACAAACAAACTGTCATTCTGTTTGGAATTACACAGACTTTAAATAATGTGTTTCATTTCAAGTGGTGGCACTAGTGGTAAAGAATCCACTTGCCAATGCAGGAGACACAATACATGAGGGTTCGATCCCTGGGTCAGGCAGATCCCCTGGAAAAGGAGATGGCAACCCACTCCAGTATTCTTGCCTGGGAAATCGCATGGACAGAGGAGGCTGGTGGGGTACAGTTCATGGGGTCACAAAGAGTTGGACATGACTGAGCACACACACATGCACATATATTTTAAAATTATCCTTTCAAGTTAAAAACAATTAGCATTCTGTTTAGAATTACACAGACTTGAAATAATATTTTTAGTGAAAATGACATGAATATGATACCTAATGCGCATTTTATGTCTCTAGTAAATTTTTCTTATTTAATACCATTCAATAAAATGTTATACTTTAATTTGTAAAGGTTTTACATGAATTTGTTAAATATATTCCTTGGTAGTTATTACTGCTGTTATTATGTGAAGTATAGTTTTTAAAAAACAGTATTCACATAGAGTAACAGCATTCAGACATATTCTTTGGCACTTCAGTATTCTATTGACATTGCTATGCTAAGTAAAATATTTATTTTGATAAATAAGAAATGAAATTCACCATTTTATATTGATCTTACCCTAAGTTTGCCATTTTATTAATTTTCAAGATTTGTAAGCTCTGTGGCCTTTCTCTTTGAAATGTTCTCACACCTGTCCCTTCTTCATGCCCAGTTAGCTTATATACTACCTTGTTCTTTCTTACACCAGGCCTCCATTTACATCAGTCCTGAATTTCCAGACTAGCTTTTTAAATCTTTTCATTGTCTAGGGCTTTATCAAACCCTAGTCTAGCTTACAGAGAATTTCTTAATTAAAGGAAATAGATTTAAAATGCTCAGGAGCTAAAATTCATATATATCCTACTAGATTTCCTCTACCCCTCATTTAACTTCCTCTAAAAACACTTCTCTAATCTATATTGACAATCTCAGTTTTTCGTTTCAGTATTGTTCTGTCCCATCAAGTTGGCAAACATCTTGGCTCTCTCTTTCTCCCGTGATTCCAGTGTTCCACATTTTCTTGTATCTCTGAATGATTTTGTTTTAATTTTTACTCCTAGTCTTCTAATGTTTTTTTCTTATTTCCTATTAAAAAAAAAAGTCTTCTCACCTTTGAAATCCAACTAAAGCCCTACTTCTATCTGAGATTTTATCCTTCATTCCAATTCACTTTGGATGAGTGAATTCAATATCCTGAATTCCTTAATAATTATTATTTGCATTCTTAGGGGTTGTTAGAGCACAACATAATGTGTTGTCTTCACCTTTTCATGTATTATTTATCAAAAATAATCTATTGAATTTGTAACATGTAAGACACTATATTTTAACCAAGCCTCTCGGATAGTTTCCAATATGACTCTTTGCATCCATCACAAAAGTAAGAGGGAAAAATTTGTTAAAATATGTCTCTTTAGCATAAGGATTATATATTAGGCATTTCTTTTTCTATTTTTAAAGAAACAAAAGGCTCATGAAGAGCTTTTGCCTCCACCTCGGAACTTCATTAAATAATTTAGATAGGGCTCCAGTCCCAGGAAGAGAGTTTTCAGCAGAGCTAACTACAAGGGATGTGAGTTAGATGTGGTAGACTGGGGGCACTTAGCAAGGCTGATTCCACCAAAGGCCTCTCTGTGTCCAGCTGTCTCTGCAGAGCATCGAAAACATTTATTTACCCAACATTTCTTTCTCCCATCTTCCTGTAAGTTATTTTCCTCTTATTGGAGATCCCAAATTCCTAACCCCTTTTCCTGTCAGATAGCATAGAAGCCTCGATTGCCTAACTTGCCCTTAAGCCTCATTTTCTTATGAAACCTGCATGTGTACAAAGTTAAATTTGATTTTATGTTAATACATCTCATGACAATTTGATTCTTAAACTAGCTGAAAGAACCTTGGATGAGTAAAGGAAGCTGTTTTTCTTTGACATTAACCTGACAAGTAATAGGACACAAGTAGTTGAAGACAATGTTAAATGTGTTTATTAATTTCTCTTTTTTACTTCTCAATTCCTGTGATAGAGCAATTGTGCACATGACAAATATTTAATGTACATATTTAAGGAATCAATGAATAAATTTTGTTAAGAAAATAACATGTCCTCCTTTAAAGTGAGTTGCATTTTCCTTTCTAATCTGGAAAGGTTTTACAAAAGATGATAGTTTTGTTTTCAGAAAAATTTATATATGGTGCAATGAAAATACCAGAATACTAATATACATTTTCTGGTTCGCCTAATCTCTGTGAATATAAGCTCTTATTTCAAATGAGTTTTAATAAAACATCATGACTTTGTTTGGTGTAAACATTAAGTGGGCTATATTAACATTTCATTACCAGTATATCTTGCTTATTTCTCTCTACAAAGCTTTATCAATAATGGGGATATATGCCTATGATTACCAAATATCTAGAAAAGAGAATATTTTAGTTTAATATCTTCCTGAGAACCAATCATTTATAAGGTACAGTTTTTACAGGCTGTCTGTTTACTTAAAAATCAATTAATTTGCTTGGAACCATCTCCTTTAAAGCCTACATTATTTATAACTTCATCTAGAGTTGAATCTGTTTGAACTTTAAATAAAGACAGGAAGTAGTAATGCATGATATAACACATAATAAACTCCATAAATGAAAAAGGATTTTGCCATTTTAAGTGTCAAAGTTTATAATACAATTAAATGACAAGTATTTGGGCAGTTTAAAAAAAAAAAAACTATTAATTTCATTTGGGGGAAATGGTAGATGTGGAAAATACATGTTTCCCATTTTAGGTCCTATCATTCTAGGAAATATAGATGTACATAGCTAATGAAATTCTGTATAATTACCTTCACAAGTGCCAAAATGTTACAAGTCATTATTTTATACTCTTAATATCTTCCTGTAAGCTAAAATAATTTTGTACCAAAAGGTAGTGACTATGACATTTCATCATGCTTTTAGCTAGTATTATACTTTCTTTTTGGAGAAGGCAATGGCACCCCACTCCAGCACTCTTGCCTGGAAAACCCTATGGACGGAGGAGTCTGGTGGGCCACAGTCCATGGAGTTGCTAAGAGTCGCACACGACAGAGCGACTTCACTTTCACTTTTCACTTTCATGAATTGGAGAAGGAAATGGCAACCTACCCCAGTGTTCTTGTCTGGAGAATCCCAGGGAGGGGGCAGCCTCATGGGCTGCTGTCTATGGGATTGGACAGAATCGGACATGACTGAAACGACGCAGCAGCAGCAGCAGCAGCAGCAGCAGCAGCAGCAGCAGCAGCATACTTTCTTTTACTCTCAAGGACAGTTAACAAACATCTCCTGTTATTTTCTCCTACCATTCAAAAAAAAAAAAGTTCCATTAAAAGAGATATGAGGGGACTTCCGTGGTGGTCCTGTGGTTAAGAATCCGCTGCCAATGCAGGGAACACAGGTTCACTCCCTACTCCAGGAAGATTTAATGTGCTGCAGAGCAACTAAGTCCCTGAGCCACAGCTACTGAAGTCTGCACCCTCTAGAGCCAGTGCTCTGCCACAAGAGAAGGCACTGCAATGAGAAGCTTGAACAACACAACGAGAGAGTAGCTCCCGCTCACCACAACTAGGGAAAGCCTATGCACAGCGAAGAAGACCCAGCACAGCCAAAAATAAACATATTCAACTTAAAAAAAAAAAAAAGAATTGAAAACTGAAAGTGAAATTCGCTCAGTTGTGTCCAACTCTGTGACCCCATGGACTATACAGTCCATGGAATCAGGACAGAATGCTGGAGTGGGTAGCCTTTCCCTTCTCCAGGGGATTTTCCCAACCCAGGGATCAAACCCAGTTCTCCAGCATTTCAGGCAGATTCTTAACCAGCTGAGCCACAAGAGAAGCCCCTAAGTGTTTGTCACTCAGTCGTGTCCAACTCTTTGTGACCCCATGGACTGTATGTAGCCCACCAGACTCCTCTGTCCATATGATTTTCCAGGCAAGAATACTGGAACGGGTGGCCATTTCCTTCCCCAAGGGATCTTCATGACCCAGGGATTGAACCCAGCTCTCCTACATCGCAGGCAGACTCTTTACCAACTGAGCCACCAGGGAAGCCCAAAGTGAAGTTAAAGTCCCTCAGTCATGTCTGACTCTTTGCAAACCCATGGACTGTGTACTCCATGGAATTCTCCAGGTCAGAATACTGGAGTGGGTAGCTTATCCCTTTCTAACCCAGAAATCGAACCAGTGTCTCCTGCAATGCAGGTGGATTCTTTACCAACTGAGCTATCAGGGAATTGGGATTAACATATACATACTATTATATACAGAACAGACAATTAACAAAAAACTACTACATAGCATAGGGAACTCTACTCAATATTCTGTAATAAACTATATAGGAAAAGAATCTGAAAGAGAATGGATATATGTATATGTTTAACTGAATCACTTTCCTGTACACATGAAACTGATGCAACATTGTAAATTAACTGTACTGTAATATAAAATAAAACTTAAAATAAAAAATTAATTATACAAAAAAAGAGAGGAAGACTTCAACAAACCACCTTTGAGAAATGCTGACAGGAAGTTAGAACAATTGCTTAACTAAAAATTTTATCAGAGATTTTAATGCACTTTATGAAATTCCAGGAGAGGCAGCACTGCATATTGGATTTCCCAAAAATCTGTAACCATAGGACCCTTCTGTCTGTCAACCTTATCATAGGACTGAGGCTTCCCTGATAGCTCAGTTGGTAAAGAATCCACCTGCATTGCAGGAGACCCTGGTTTGATTCCTGGGTCAGGAAGATCCCCTGGAGAAAGAATAGGCTACCCACTCCAGTATTTTGGGGCTTCCCTTGTGGCTCAGCTGGTAAAGAAACTATCAGCAATGCAGGAGACCTGAGCTTGATCCCGAGGTTATTGATATTTCTCTTGGCAATCTTGATTCCAGCTTGTGCTTCCTCCAGCCCAGCATTTTTCATGATGTACTCTGCATACAAGTTAAATAAGTAGGGTGACAATATACAGCCTTGACGTACTCCTTTTCAGATTAGGAAGCAGTCTGTTGTTCCATGTCCAGTTCTAAATGTTCCTTCCTGACCGGCATATAGGTTTCTCAAGAGGCAGGTCAGGTGGTCCGGTATTCCCATCTCTTTCAGAATTTTCCACAGTTTATTGAGATCCACACAGTCAAAGGCTTTGGCATAGTCAAGAAAGCAGAAATAGATGTTTTTCTGGAACTTTTGCTTTTTCCATGATCCAGCAGATATTGACAATTTGATCTCTGGTTCCTCTGCCTTTCCTAAAACCATCTTGAACATCTGGAAGTTCATGGTTCACGTACTGCTGAAGCCTGCTGTGGAGAATTTTAAGCATCACTTTATTTGCATGTGAGATGAGTGCAATTGTGCGGTATTTTGAGCATTCTTTGGCATTGCCTTTCTTTGGGACTGGAATGAAAACTGATCTTTTCCAGTCCTGTGGCGACTGCTGAGTTTTCCAAATTTGCTGGCATATTGAGTGCAGCACCTTCACAGCATCATCTTTCAGGATTTGAAATAGGTCAGCTGGAATTCCATCACCTTCACTAGCTTTGTTCATAGTGATGCTTCCTAAAGCCCACTTGACTTCACATTCCAGGATGTCTGACTCTAGATGAGTGATCACACCATCGTGATTATCTGGGTCATAAAGATCTTTTTTGTACAGTTCTTCTATTTATTCTTGCCACCTCTTCTTTATATCTTTTGCTTCTGTTAGGTCCCTACCATTCCTGTCCTTTATTGAGCCCATCTTTGCATGAAATTTTCCCTTGGTATCTCTAATTTTCTTGAAGAGATTTCTAGTCATTCCCGATCTATTGTTTTCCTCTATTTCTTTGCACTGATCGCTGAGAACAGCTTTCTTACCTCTCCTTGCTACTCTTTGGATCTCTGCATTCAAATGGGTCCATCTTTCCTTTTCTCCTTTTCTTTTGTTTCCCTCTTTTCACAGCTATTTGTAGGGCCTCCTCAGACAACCATTTTGCTTTTTTGCATTTCTTTTATTAATTTAATTAATCCCTCTGATTTAATTAAATTATTAAATAACATTATTAATTATTAAATTTAGTCAATCCCTCTAATTACCTGCCTTATAATTTGATTCCATTATATTATCATTCCCAGATTATTTCAAATTTGTGTTTGATTGGTTACTTGTACGTGACAACAGCTCTAACAAAGAAGAATATGTATGTTTCATTGGCCATGAAGTACCTATATCAAAGCCTCAGGTATAGATATTTCTGAATATTACTTTATGAATAATTGACTAAGGACTGGAACCAACCAGTACTTAAGAGAAAAGAGACAACTTTTCAATTCTATACATCACTGAGGACAAGTCTAGAATAATTTCCTGATGGCTGGTATTTTTCTCAGTGAAATAGATGAGCCTTTGTATTATGGATGATCTAAGACACATTGGTCTCAATGAACTGGACACCAGCCACATCCTATATCTTTCTTGCATATTGTAGCCCCTGTGGTCCAAGCCTAGAGCTATATTTTACAGGACCCTTAAGGAACAATTGAGACACTTATAGTATTCCTTTGCCACAATTTCAACAGTGTTGGTGTATAGCTGCTATTTTCTTTTTTTTTGTTTTCAGTTATGGGTTTGGAATATTGAATTCCAAACTGCCTCACACTGAGCTTTTTTCATCCCTAAATACATATGCATTCTTACCTTCCCAAGCCCTCAGGCCAAGTCAGTCATTCAGCAATGCCCCAGCCTGTGGCAAACCATTAATTTGTATCTACACTGAGGCCTCGGTGTCCACAGTTCCAAGTATCAAGCCCATAATTCCCTTAAAAGTAGCAAATTCACTTTCCAAATAAAAACGCAAACCACATTACTGCCATTATATTTCCTCCATGTGTTTTGCAGAGAAAAACATCAGCCTTTGGGGAATTAGTTTGGACTTGTTTCTGGGATGTGTGGAAGTTAAAAGTTATCTCCTTGCCCTCAGCATTACAGGGTCTGTGCACTACAGTCTTCATTCAGCTGGCTGCTTGCTCTCCTACCAGTGAAATTTCTTTACCTGCTACCCAAACTTGCAAAATCTGATGGATCATTTGTATTGTACAAAGGGAAGAGTCGGACACGACTGAGTGACTAAACTCATTATGTTGTTGATGTTCGGTCACCAAGTCTTTCTGACTCTTCACAACCCCATGGACTGTAGCATGCCAGGCTTCCCTGTCCCTCACCATCTCCCAAAGTTTGCCCAAGTTCATGTCCAATTAATTCGAGATGCCATCCAACCATCTCTTCTTCTCATGCCCTCTTCTTCTGACCTCAGTCTTTCCCAGCCTCAGGGGCTTTTCCAATGAGTCAGATCTTCACTTCAGGTGGCCAAAGAATTGGAGCTTTAGCTTCAGCATCAGTCCTTCCAATGAATATTCAGAGTTGACAACTTATACTATTGTAGTAAATAAACTTCATGACTAGAAATATCAGGTCAAAGTTTTTAAACTCAGTATGGATCTTGAATATGACCATATAGTCCACAATAAATTGTTTTATTTAAACTTACTATGCTGTAGAGTGGAGAAGGCAATGGCACCCCACTCTAGTACTCTTGCTTGGAAAATCCCATGGATGGAGGAGCCTGGTAGGCTGCAGTCCATGGAGTCGCTAAGAGCGGGACATGACTGAGTGACTTCACTTTCACTTTTCACTTTTATGCATTGGAGAAGGAAATGGCAACCCACTCCAGTGTTCTTGCCTGGAGAATCCCAGGGACGGAGGCGCAGAGAGATGGGGTTGCACAGAGTCGGACATGATTGAAGTGACTTAGCAGCAGCAGCATGCTTTAGAGAGATGATGATATGTATTTATAAAATAGAGCTCCAGACATCTTAAAAAATAGAGAACTGTTATTCAGTGATGATGGTGTAGTAAAACATTTCATTCTATTTCTTTCCTTCATTCACTTTTTTTTTTTTTTTTCAAATATCCAAACCTGTACACTAAGAATGGGTTGTATGATTCCCTAGGCTGAAGCCTAGGGAGATAAGAAGTTTTAAAGCTATTTGTTCTACTTAATTTTGTTAACAATTAGAAAATGGCTTTAACTAATGTGTACATTAGACAGTGTAAAACTGAAGTGCAAACAACTTGTTTTGGTGGTAAAGTGACACTAGTTATTATTTTTCCAACTTACTGAAATATACATATATGCAAAGTTTCATGTAATCCTAGAAATATTAAGATTTACAGTCCATTTAAGTTGAAAATAAACAACAGCAAAAAAGTTTTCACCAAGTATTTGCATTACTAGAAAACCTGGAGATGTGAAAGTTGTTTGGTAATCTGAATTGATTAACTTTCTAATAATAACTTTGTAGGAGAACAAAACTTGTATCCCAGAATGTAAGTTGATGCAGTCACTATGGAAAACAATATGGAGATTCCTTAAAAAACTAAAAATAGATCTACTAAATGAGCCAGCATCCCACTCCTGGATATATAACTGGAAACCATGAAAATTCTAGTTAAAAAGGTATATACACCAGAATGTTCATAGTAGCACTATTTACAATAGACAAGACATGGAAACAACACAAATGCCTATCAACAGACAGCTTAAGAATATATGGTATATTTATACACAGGAGTATTACTCAGCCACAGAAAAGAATAAAATATTGCCATTTGCAGCAACATGAATGGACCTAGACAATAGTTACTTGGTGAACCACATCAGAGAAAGACAAATATCTTATATCACATATATGTGATAATACAAATGAATGTACATATAAAACAGAAACAGACATGCAGACATAGAAAAAAAAACTTACAGTTACCTAAGGGGAAACGGAGGGAGGGATAAATTCAGAGTATGGGATTAACAGTATAAAGTTAGCATATGCATATACATAAAATAGGGCTTCTCTGGTGGCTCAGCGGTAAAGAATCTGCCAGCCAATGCAGAAGATGTGGATTTGATCACCGCATTGGGAAGATACCCTGACGAAGGAAATGGCAACCCACTCCAGTGGTAGCTCAGATGGTAAAAGTGTCTACCTGAAATGCGGGAGACCCAGGTTCCATCCCTGGGTCGGGAAGATTGCCTGGAAAAGAAAATGGCTACCCACTCCCGTACTCTTGCCTGGAAAATTCCATGGATGGAGGAATCTGGTAAGCTACAGTCCATGGGATAGCAGAGTCGGACACGATTTCACTTTTGCTTTCCACTATTCTTCTCTGGGAAATCCCTAGACAGAGTAGTCTGGCAGGCTACCATCTGTGGGGGTCACAAAAGAGTCAGACATGACTTAGGGACTAAACAGCAACAACAATACATAAAATAGATAAGCACAAGAATTTAAGTATAGCCCAGGGGATTATATTTAATATCTTATAGTAACCTTTAATGGAATATGATCTCAAAAAAATGGAATCATTGTGCTGTACACCTGGAACCAACAAAATATTGTAAATCAACCGTATTAAAAAAAAAAAAAAGCTAAAAATATTAAAGCTTTGCCATCCTAACATATCTCTTTGGCATATTTATTATTTTGACCTAAAAACTATCAAGACCAAAAAGACTCAGGAAAAAACTTTGACCTTCTCCCTAACTGCCTAAAAGGGACTTCCCAGGTGGTGCAGTGGTAAAGAATCCACCTACAAATGCAGAAGCTGCAAGAGCCATGGGTTCCATCCCTGGGTCAGGAAGTCCCCAGAAGGAAATGGCAATCCACTCCAGTATTCTTGCCTGGAAAAATCCACGGCCAGAAGAGCCTGGCAGGCTACAGTCCATGGGTTCAAAAAGAATCAGACATAACTGAGCAACTAAGCACAATGCACAACTACCTAAAAGAATGGCGATAGATCTGTCCCAGGAAAGGGGCTGTCACCATATATAACTCTATTATGTGCCAGCTGAGGTAGACAGGGAGAAACCTAGCAATGTCTGTTTGTTCCAATTCTAATCTGTGCCCCATTATCTTTGCATGAAACAGCAAACGTTTATTTACCAAACATTTGCTTTTCCATCTCCATGTCCATTGCCTTTCTCCCTTTTGAAGTCCCAAAACACTACCCCTAACATCCTTTTCTGTCTTTAGCTGAAAACCTTATTTAAGGTGTGGGTTTCAGCCATTTTGTTAACTCATGTATATATGTTATCAAACTTGTTTGATTTTCTTCTTTAATCTGTCTCATGTCAGATTAACTCTTGCCACAGTCAGAAAAACCTAGAAAGGTAGAGGAAAATGTATTTCCCCTGAGATTTTCATTTTTCCTTTATTTTTATGTCTTGTTTCTTGATAACTAATGTTTTACCCCAGGATATTATGACTATTCTACAGGTGAGGAAATGGAATTGTGTAGAGGTTAACTAATATGCCCAAAGCTTGCATAATACAATTATAATTTGAGTTATTATTCAAAGGCAGGTCTGTAAGCTTCAGAGTTTAAGTACTATCCAATATATTATGTAACAGTCAGTCAATAAAACTTTGTTTAATTTAAGTGAATTTTTCTACTTGAGAATCAAAGTGTCAAATTATAAACTGAAAGGATTAATGGAGTTAATTTGGAATTTGAGAGAATGGCAAAATGATTATAAAGAAATTTGAATCTCTTAGAAAATGCTGGACTGTGTTATTTGTGCACATAAGGTATAGTATGTTTATGTGTCTTTGTACTTTGCGGTCCACAATGTTTGAATACCTCTTTTCAGTAAATATTATAAGAGGCAATGATGAAAGTGTACACAACCAGCCAAAAAGATTCTGTGCTCCATAATTACAAAAAGTGAAGAAGCCAAATTACTTTGAAATGAGAATACTTACATCCTTTAAATCTGTTCTCACAGATCCCAAGTGGACTAGTAATCTGCCTGACTTCTTTCTTTTACACTAAATCAACTGATGAAATGATTGAAAACTGTGTGAAATATAGCAGGTGTTTCTTGCTTTTTGTTTGGGCATGATACTCATGAAAAAGATTATGAAATCTTTTTCATAAAAGATTATGAAAATAACCTGGAAATAACATGAGGAGTGCTTTCTCTTGTAATTAACAGCACTGTTTTCACTGAGGTGTTATAGTTGCTCAAATCACATACTAAAAAACACATGACTGGGAATAAACTAATATTAAAGTATGTGTTTTAAAATGTGTGACTTGATGAAAATAATACATTTATGTCTCTTCACTTACTTGATATATTCTTTCTGTTTTGGAGTTTCTGTTTTCAGCATTTCAGTTCATCTTAATCATTCCATGATAATCATATTCTCCCATGCTAAAAACATATTTTGACCTTCCCCCAAACCATACTTATGCTCTCCTGCTAATGCATATTAACATACACATTCAGGCACACAAACACTCAGAGACATGCATACAGCTACAAAAATGAACAACCAGATATACATACATTCTCAGAGTAGAAAAATTGCCTTGAGGTAAATATGATTTATAATTGTTTTTCAACAGGTTCATATTTTACAAGTATCAACAAGCAAAAGAGAAAAGATGGGTTTACAATAAATATCTTCAAAATATTTCTGACTGTTCATCCATATACATTTTTTGATAAAAATTTGACAAATACACACACAAAAAAAACAAATGAAAACAAAATGTAGGTTTTACGAATTATTATAAAGATGTTTCTATAAACTCAATCAAAGATATAGAACCCCCAAATCTTTGATTCTTTCCTCTCCTTTCAGATTGCAATGATCTTAAAATATCTTTATACTTTTACTACCTGTGGATGTCTGCATAACAATGATAGTTTAGTCCGTTTTTGAAGTTTTTGTTTTGTGTACTCATATATAACCCTACTGCCTATCTTGTTTTCCATAGTTTAACATTTGGATGATTCATCTATATTGTTGCATTGTTTCATTTTCATTTCAATAGTAATTGACTCTATAACAAACTATAGTTTATATACTCATCCTTCTTGTTTTGAGCAATTAAATTGCTTCTAGTTTTATTTTATTTTTCTCTTCAAAGGAAAATTTTTTCATGGTTTATCTTTTTTTAATATAAATTTATTTCTTTTAATTGGAGGTTAATTACTTTACAATATGGTATTGGTTTTGCCATACATCAACATGAATCCGCTGCAGGTATACACGTGTTCCCCATCCTGAATCCCCCTTCCTCCTCCCTCCCCCTACCATCCTTCTGGGTTGTCCCAGTGCACCAGCCCCAAGCATCCAGTATCATGCATCTATCCTGGACTGGTGATTCATTTCATATATAATATTATACATGATTCAATGCCATTCTCCCAAATCATCCCATCCTCACCCTCTCCAACAGAGTCCAAAAGACTGTTCTATACATCTGTGTCTCTTTTCCTGTCTCACATTCAGGGTTATCATTACCATCTTTATAAATTCCATATATATGCATTGGTATACTGTATTGGGGTTTTTCTTTCTGGCTTACTTCACTCTGTATAATAGGCTCCAGGTTCTTCCACCTCATTAGAACTAATTCAAATGTATTCTTTTTAATGGCTGAGTAATACTACATTGTGTATATGTACCACAGCTTTCTTATCCATTCATCTGCTAACGGACATCTAGGTTGTTTCCATGTCCTGGCTATTATAAACAGTGCTGCAATGAACATTGGGGTACTCGTGTCTCTTTCAATTCTGGTTTCCTCAGTGTGCATGCCCAGCAGTGGGATTTTTGGGTCATATGGCAGTTCTATTTTCAGTTTTTAAAGGAATCTCCACACTGTTCTCCATAGTGGCTGTACCTGTTTGCATTCCCATTAACAGTGTAAGAGGGTTCCCTTTTCTCCACACCCTCTCCAGCATTTATTGCTTGCAGATTTTTGGATCACAGCCATTCTGACTGGCATGAAATGGTAACTCATTGTGGTTTTGATTTTCATTTCTCTGAAAATGAGTGATGTTGAGCATGTTTTCATGTGTTTGTTAGCCATCTGTATGTCTTCTTTGGAGAAATGTCTATTTAGTTCTTTAGCCCATTTTTTGATTGGGTCATTTATTTTTCTGGAATTGAGCTGCAGGAGTTGCTTGTATATTTTTGAGATTAGTTGTTTGTCAGTTGCTTCATTTGCTATTATTTTCTCCCATTCAGAAGGCTGTTGTATCACCTTGCTTATAGTTTCTTTTGTTGTACAGAAGCTTTTAAGTTTAATTATGTCCCATTTGTTTATTTTTCATTTATTTCCAGTATTCTGGGAGGTAGGTCATAGAGGATCCTGCTGTGATTTACGTCAGAGAGTGTTTTGCCTATGTTCTCCTCTAGGAGTTTTATAGTTTCTGGTCTTACATTTAGATCTTTAACCCATTTTGAGTTTATTTTTGTGTATGGTGTTAGAAAGTGTTCTAGCTTCATTCTTTTGCAGGTGGTTGACCAGTTTTCCCAGCACCACTTGTTAAAGAGATTGTCTTTTCTCCATTGTATATTCTTGCCTCCTTTGTCAGAGATAAGGTGTCCATAGGTGCGTGGATTTATCTTTGGGCTTTCTATTTTGTTCCATTGATCTATATTTCTGTCTTTGTGCCAGTACCATACTGTCTTGATGACTGTGGCTTTGTAGTAGAGCCTGAAGTCAGGCAGGTTGATTCCTCCAGTTCCATTCTTCTTTCTCAAGATTGCTTTCGCTATTTGAGGTCTTTTTGTATTTCCATACAAATTGTGAAATTATTTATCCTAGCTCTTTGAAAAATACCATTGATAGCTTGATAGGGATTGCATTGAATCTATAGATTGCTTTGGGTAGTGTTCTCATTTTCACTATATTGATTCTTCTGATCCATGAACATGGTATATTTCTCCATCTATTAGTGTCCTCTTTGATTTCCTTCACCAGTGTTTTATAGTTTTCTATATATAGGTCTTTAGTTTCTTTAGGTAGATATATTCATAAGTATTTTATTATTTTTTGTTGCAATGGTGAATGGAATTGTTTCCTCAATATTTCTATTTCTATTTTCTCATTATTAATGTATAGGAATGCAAGGGATTTCTGTGTGTTGATTTTATACCCTACAACTTTACTATATTCATTGATTAACCCTAGTAATTTTCTGGTGTAGTCTTTAGGGTTTTCTATGTAGATGATCATGTCATCTGCAAACAGTGAGAGTTTTACTTCTTCTTTTCCAATTTGTATTCCTTTTATTTCTTTTTCTGCTGATTGCTATGGCCAAAACTTTCAAAATTACGTTGAATAGTAGTGGTGAAAGTGGGCACCCTTGTCTTGTTCCTGACTTTAGGGGAAATGCTTTCAATTTTTCACCTTTGAGGATAATGTTTGCTGTGGGTTTGTCATATATAGCTTTTATTATGTTGAGGCATGTTCCTTCTGTTCTTGCTTTCTGGAGAGCTTTTATCATAAATGTATGTTGAATTTTGTCAAAGGCTTTCTCTGCATCTATTGAGATAATCATATGGCTTTTATTTTTCAATTTGTTAATGTGGTATATTATATTGATTGATTTTCAGATAATGAAGAATCCTTGCATCCCTGGGATAAAGCCCACTTGGTCATGGTATGTGATTTTTTTAATGTGTTGTTGGATTCTGATTGCTAGAATTTTGTTAAGGATTTTTGCATCTATGTTCATCAGTGATATTGGCATATATTTTGTGTGTGTGTGTGTGTGTGTGTGTGTGTGTATGTGTGTGTGGCATCTTTGTCATGTTTTGTTATTATGGTGATAATGGCCTCATACAATGACTTTGGGAGTTTACCTCCCTTTGTAATTTTCTGGAAGAGTTTGAGTAGGATACGTGTTAGTTCTTCTCGAAATTTTTGGTAGAATTCAGCTGTGAAGCCGTCTGGACCTGGGCTTTTGTTTGCTGGAAGATTTCTGATTACAGTTTCAATTTCTGTGCTTGTGATGGGTCTGTTATGATTTTCTATTTCTTCCTGGTTCAGTTTTGGAAAATTGTACTTTTCTAAGAATTTGTCCATTTCTTCCACGTTGTCCATTTTATTGGCATTTAATTGCTGATAGTATTCTCTTATGAGCCTTTGTATTTCTGTGTTGTCTGTTGTGATCTGTCCTTTTTCATTTATAATTTTATTGATTTGAGTTTTCTCCCCTTGTTTCTTGATGAGTCTGGCTAATGGTTTGTCAATTTTATTTATCCTTTCAAAGAACCAGCTTTTGGCTTTGTTGATTTTTGCTATGGTCTCTTTTGTTTCTTTTGCATTTATTTCTGCCCTAATTTTTAAGATTTCTTTCCTTCTACTAACCCTGGGGTTCTCATTTCTTCCTTTTCTAGTTGCTTTAGGAGTCGAGTTAGGTTGTTTATTTGACTTTTTTTCTGTTTCTTGAGGTATGCCTGTATTGCTATAAACTTTCCCCTTAGCACTGCTTTTACAGTGCCCCACAGGTTTTGGGTTGTTGTGTTTTCATTTTCATTCGTTTCTATGCATATTTGATTTCTTTTTTGATTTCTTCTGTGATTTGTTGGTTATTCAGTAGTGTGTTGTTCAGCCTCCATATGTTGGAATTTTTAATTTTTTTTCTCCTGTAATTGAGATCTAATCTTACTGCATTGTGGTTAGAAAAGATGCTTGGAATCATTTCAGTTTTTTTTCAATTTACCAAGGCTAGATTTATGGCCCAGGATGTGATCTATCCTGGAGAAGGTTCCGTGTGCACTTGAGAAAAAGCTGAAATTCATTGTTTTGGGGTGAAATGTCCTACATATATCAATTAGGTCTAACTGGTCTATTATATCATTTAAAGTTTGTGTTTCCTTGTTAATTTTCTGTTTAGTTAATCTATCCATAGGTGTGAGTGGGGTATTGAAGTCTCCCACTATTATTGTGTTATTGTTAATTTCCCCTTTCATACTTGTTAGCATTTGTCTTACATATTGCGGTGCTCCTATCTTCGGTGCATATATATTTATAATTCTTATATCTTCTTCTTGGATTGATCCTTTGATCATTATGTAGTGGCCTTCTTTGTCTCTTTTCACAGCCTTTGTTTTAAAGTCTATTTTATCGGATATGAGTATTGCCACTCCTGCTTTCTTTTGGTCTCTATTTGCATGGAATATCTTTTTCCAGCCCTTCACTTTCAGTCTCTATGTGTCCTCTGTTTTGAGGTGGGTCTCTTGTAGACAGCATATATAGGGTCTTGTTTTTGTATCCATTCAGCCAGTCTTTGTCTTTTGGTTGGGGCATTCAACCCAATTACATTTAAGGTAATTTTTGGTAAGTATGATCCCGTTGTCATTTACTTTATTGTTTTGGGTTTGAGTTTATACACTCTTTTTGTGTTTCCTGTCTAGAGAAGATCCTTTAGCATTTGTTGGAGACCTGGTTTTCAGCTTTTGGTTGTCTGTAAAGCTTTTAATTTCTCCTTCATATTTGAATGAGATCCTTGCTGGATACAGTAATCTGGACTGTAGATTATTTTCTTTCATCACTTTAAGTATGTCTTGCCATTCCCTCCTGGCCTGAAGAATTTCTATTGAAAGATCAGCTGTTATCCTTATGGGAATCCCCTAGTGTGTTATTTGTTATTTTTCCCTTGCTGCTTTTAATATTTGTTCTTTGTGTTGGATCTTTGTTAATTTGATTAATATGTGTCTTGGACTGTTTTGCCTTGGGTTTATCCTGTTTGGGACTGTTTGGGTTTCTTGGACTTGATGATTATTTCTTTCCCCATTTTAGGTAATTTTTCAACTATTATCTCCTCAAGTATTTAATCATGGTCTTTCTTTTTGTCTTCTTCTTCTGGGACTCCTATCATTCGAATGTTGGGGCATTTAACACTGTCCTAGAGGTCTCTGAGATTGTCTTCATTTCTTTAAATTTGTTTCTCTAGTTCTGTTCATTCCTTTGTTCTGTGCTTGGGCCTAGCAGTGTCTTAGAGCTTTTCACGTGGTAGCTATCCCACAGTCTGGTTTGCTATCCCAAGTTAGTTCACTCAGATTGCCCTCGGGGCAATCAGGCCAGATCCTTACTCTAAGCAATGCAGCCCGTGCCTCCCTGCCCAGCCCCCGCTTGCTAGTGGTGGGTGCAGGCATCTGCGCTGCTTCTCTGCTGGGGGAATTACCATTGAGCATGTAATCTGTGGGTTTTAATTATTTATTTATTTTTCCTCCCTGTTATGTTGCCCTCTGTGCTTCCAAGGCTCACCAAAGACTGGGCAGTGAAAATGTTTCCTGGTGTTTGGAAACTTCTCTCTTTTTAAGACTCCCTTCCCAGGACAGAGCTCTGTCCCTACCTCTTTTGTCTCTTTTTTTTTTTTCCTACCTCCTTTCGAAGACAATGGGCTGCTTTTCTGGGCACCTGATGTCCTCTGCCAGCATTCAGAAGTTGTTTTGTGGAATTTACTTAGCGTTTAAATGTTCCTTTGATGAATTTGTGGGGGAGAAAGTGATCTCTCCATCCTATTCCTCTGCCACCTTAGGACCGCCCCCCTATTTTTAAACTCTTTTACCTGTGAACATTTTTGAGCTTGTCCCTTAGAAATCCTGTCCATAAATTCCTCTGGGTAAATAACAAAAGATATTATTATTCAATCATAAGGTATGTTACCATATAAGTTATTGTAGATGTTCTAGAACTAGCTACATTATATACTTTAATTTTTATATATTTTTAATATTTTATTAAATTTATGAATTATATAATTTATAAAATTTTATTGTATTTTTAATATTTATTTATTTATTTGGCTGTGTCAAGTCTTCATTGTATCACTCAAACTCTTAGTTGTGGTATGTGGGATCTAGTTGGGAGCACAAAGTCTTAGCCACTGGACCATCAGGGAAGTCTCTACATACTTTTAAATTGATATTTACTAACTAAAAATATGTTGGCTGGACAATTAAATAGTCTTAAACTGAAAATGTTTTTTAGAAATAAAATTGTATCTGAAAAATAAAAATAGCATCTGTTTGCAATGAATAAAATTGGAAAATACTTTATATATTTTATTTATGCATTTAAATAAATGACCAAAATAACTTTAGATTTAGATATAATCACTTTTATTAATAAGTTGATTGATCAATCTCCAGGTACATGTTGTATATTTAAAATATCTTCATATTTTCAAACTTCTTTGATAAAATTGCCATATGTGTTCTTTAAAATCATTTTTTGTGGACTAATTAATCTTAATTTTCCACTCTTTTCTGTAACTGGAAAAATATTCTCTCTATAGGAGTTAACATAAATCTATACTTGGAGCAAATTTTGCTCACTGGAGAATATTTTGTATTAATTTCTTCAATATTTTAGCCTATATATTTTCACTCATATTATTTTTTGGTTTCCACTAAGAGTACTTTCTTCCTTCAAATAATTTCATTAGAAAATAAATTATTGAAATAAATTATTTTGCTCATGATGTAATTTATAGACCTTTTTAATTTCATTCCATTCTGATGACAAATGCACTTATTCTGTTAAAAATAGAAATCTCCTGAAAAATGTCCTTCTGCAAGTCAAAATCTTATAGAAAAGAATTATCTACTTTAGAAATTAAATTATATTTAATTTGTTCAGTTTCTCTCTTGACCTTGTAATGCATCTTTTTTTCAATAACATTCAAAAAAAGGCTTCAATCAGTTTTAATACTATATGTATTAAAGAATTTGATTAAATATGTTTTACTGGTGTTAGTAAAACAAAGGTTATCCAACTTTGGATCTCCTCAGGTGGCACTAGTGGTAAAGAACCCATTTGCTAGTGCAAGAGCCATTAGAGACATAGGTTCAATCCCTGGGTCCGGAAGATTCCCTGGAGGAGGGCATGGCAACCCACTCCAGTATTCTTACCTGTAGAATCCCATGGACAGAGGGGACTGTAGATTGGCAGTCTACAGTCCTTGGCTTCACAAACTGTAGGGCACAACTGAAGAGACTTAGCGTGCACACACGCCCAACATTAGAAAACCCATTTAGAAAAAAATTCAATACAATTGTAGTATGTTTATATTTATTTACAAAATAATTTTTTCTGAAGCTCAGACTTTTCTAAAATCAAATGGGTGGTGCATTCCAGTGTGTTGAAGGATTACTTTTTATTTGTCTTCAACATCAACTTTATCTTAAAAACTTTACAGTTCAGTTCTTCAAATTGTTTAATTTGATAAAACTTGACAACCACAGTTTCTATCTAGGTCACTGGGATAGTACATCTTGTTTGGATGCAACTATACATTATGTATGAATCACAAATGCAAACATACTTTTGCTTCCTAGGTTTGTTAATTTTGCAAAAGCTGTGTTTTTAATATGATACTATGTTCCATCAATATTTATATTTTTATTGTTACCATAAGGCAAGTGATTTTATCTTTACTGTTAAACTTTTTAGGTCATTCATAAAACCATTTATCATAAAGTTTCATGTTTTAACATATGTCAGAATGAATTTCTAAACACTTTGACTACATAGGTTCAATTAAAAATTTATTGGAATTAGCTGATGTATATTTGAAACATCAGATGGTAATACTCAATCAACTTTTAATTGTGAAGTTCTTCTGCTAATAAATTCAACATATTAGCTGATATAACTTCATTTTGTGACTATTCACAATAACACATGGATATGAGAAAATTTTATTTAGGAGAATAGTCATTTGATCCAACTGAAAAGTCATGCTTCACAATCTTGCATCTTTCACATATAAATGCATCTTCTTCCGTTTCATGTGTCCAATCACAATATTTTGGGTAGCTGTTCAAAGAACTATTTTTTGAACTGCTTGTTGATTCTCCTTCCACAGAATTCTCTTATATCGTTTTTAAAATGTTGACAACAATATCACTTTGCCATAAATGAAAATCATAAATATTTATAGACCTGCTTGTAAAATGTTTGTCCATTTCAGCTTTCTACATAATGAAAATTCCATACTTAATTTTTTCAGCTTATATGTATCTAGAATTTATCTGTAACTTTTTATTTTGAGCCATTTATTGTGAAAGAGATAACTGCAAAATAAAAAGAATATTACCAATCAGTAGAATAAATAAAATATACACTGTATGATAAATACCAAAGAAAAAGTATAGCAAGATTTTTATTTAGCGATTCTATGGCAGAGATGGCTTGGCTTCTATTTCACATATATTCCACATATGTTTTAACATACTGTTCTACATTTCCAACTGACCCTACCAATTGGTGGCCTAGAGGTATTCACGTCTTGCAGTGTATTGCTGGTTTGGGAACAACTGCCTGGTAAGCCAAGTGGCGGACAAAGGCACCAATGTGGAATCAGACTCTGACTACTCTCCTAGACAAAAAGGAGTTAGTTCCTGAGTAGTTTCATCAGTAAGTGCATTTTGCATTGTTATCGAGAGGGGTTGAGCTACACTGCATCTGAAAAGTGTTAGGAAACATAAATAAATTATCACTAATTGTATTTTTCAGATTCCCCATGTGTGTGCATGAGAATTCTGTTGTCTGTTAATATGTCTCACATATGAGTAGAAAAGAGCATAAGAAAACTACTGTGGGGTTCTCTCTAAATCCTTCCTGAGTTGCTTCAATGCAACTATTAACAATAATCATTGCTAGAAATGAAAAAGATCTAGGGCAAGTACTAAAGGGGATATGATGCTGGGACAACAGGCAATCTAGAACTATCTGGACCAAACTGTGATTTATGCATAATCAGGTTAGCAGATGATGCCAAAGTATTCCAAAGTGCATGATTAAGTGTTTCATTCAAGCCTCATGGTTTCTTTGATGTAATATAATGGGGCCAGTCTTATCTGATGTTTTGCTTTTCAAGGTCATTAAATGATACACATTGTATTTTTAGTCTCCATTTCATCCTCAAGAGTTTTATCTTCTTTAGCAGGGAAAGCACATATTTAATTTGAATTCATCAATATAGAATTCAGAGCATTAAGATAAACCAGTTAATGCAGTGCTCAAAATAAACAAAGTGACAAATAATATTAGCTTTTGAAAATGTATAAATTATAACACTGTCTTTGTATCACAATTTCACAATCTATGCTCAAGTTAAAAATATGTATGTTTTTCATGCAAAGAGTGGGGCTCCTACTGCCTATGCTGAGAAATACGCATTAGGACAGACAATGGTTCAAAATTTGGATTAAAGATACAATGTGATAATTTGACACTAAATTAATTAAATGAAATCTATAAAATGAATTATGTAAGTTATATATTATTTTTCATTGAAAACATAGCCAGTGTAAATTTTTTGGTGAAAAAAAAATGAAGTTGCTATAAACACAGAGAGACCAGTTTACCAGAAAGCTAATGAAACATAAGATACAGAGCTCTTTACTTGAAGGACTGTCGAATTCTTAGATCTGCCCCTGAAAATATGTACATTATAATACCACATATGTAATAAAGTTTTTCACAATACATATATGTCTATAATTGCTGTCTATATACAGCAAACAAGTCAAAATATTATACAGTCACAAGAGTGATTATTTTTAAAGTTGGAAATTAACTTTCAGAGTTTGGGATTGAGGCTAGAAAAGTTTGAAGAAGATTTAACTTTGTATACATTAAAATTTTCTGTAGAATGTGTACCTATTACTATATAATTTATGTAATTGAAATTAAAATGCTAAATTTCAATATTAAAAAGTAGAAGGAAAATATTTGGCAGAATGTTATTTTCTTGCAAGAAGTAGAAAAAAGTCGGTAGAAAAAATTATCAAAAATGGAATTGAGACTTAAAGGATCGAAAGTCTGCAACATATTTCTGAGTAAATGAAAATGGAGAGAATGTGAAACAATATTCAAAAGGATGAAGTCTGAGAATTTTTATGATAAGTATACTGAGTGTTCAGCTTGTTGCCAGGGTCCAGCCCCCACAGGATCCAGGGGAACCTGAAGGAGAAATGGCGTCAGCGAGGAAAATGATTTAGAGAGAGATAAGGAAAGAATGTTGCAGATAAGAGAATAGAGGAGAGAAAGAAAGAAAAAAAAAAAAAGGAAAAGAAAAACACGGGGTGACCAAGCTTCTTTGGTGAGCGAGGCCCATTACTTTATTTTTAAAAGGGACTTTTATACCTTAACTTGTATATAGAGGGAAATGAAAGATGCAAAATCATACAGAGTCAGCCCAAACATTACATCTGTTTTGTCTTTATCAAAACCAGATTTTTTTTCTGCATACTTTTCCCATAAACAATATTGTGTACCTTATCTTCTGGCCTTGGAGACCTGTGAACATTTTATGACCCTCTTTGATAAAGGCCACTCACCAGAAAACTTATTTTCCCTTGAAATGTTTTTTCTTTATATTTCTAATCTATGTCAGCCTCAGAAAATGCTAAACAGAGTTACACTTCTCACGGGACAAAGGTGCAGTGAGTTACAACAAAGAAAGAACCAATTAGCTCCAAGGTCTCATGTGGTTAATTTCAAGGTTACACTTGTTTTTCTTGCATTCCAACTATGTTAACTAATGCACTCCCAGGTGCACAGTGGATAAGAGATATGGGAACTTAGCAAAAAGCATTGACCCAATAATGAAATCCTACACCAGCACTACTCTATTAACTTTTAACTCTTTGAAAGGCTCTATGTTTTCAGGCTTCCGTGCCTCTCACAGTTGGGAGGCTGTGAACAATCATATGTGTAGCTGCAAGAAAGAGTCTGGATAAACCTGCCAAGCAAGCTAGAATGCTAACAGAGGGAGTTTGAATTGAAATATTCCTCTCATGTCCAGGAGACTTATTATCTAGAGCCCTAAGTTGATTTTCTTCAGAGAAATGTGGTCAGGGATAGCCCCCTGTATGTCAGGAGAGTTGGTGAAAGGCACAAAATAGTAAGACAGACAGATTCTGGTTTTGGGGTAGATGCTCAAGCAGGTCTAGGAAGCCCCTTGAGTCCTGAAGCCTTGCTTAACAGTTCTCCACATGACCTTGTCATGGCTGGGATCTCCCGTGCTGGCTCCTGGCAGCTTGGAAGTAACCACAAAAAGTAAGACAGATTGAATTTTCTTCCTCAATCTTGAAATCCTCCCTGTATCAGGTTATACAGTCCCTCCACTTAGAGGAAAAGTGTATTTCCTACCTCTTGACTTTTTATTTGGGAATGTGTCTAGCTTTGCACAGTTGTACATGGAGAAATGTAAGAGTGTTACATCTGGGTGGACCTATAGCTCAGTGCTATCAACATACCTTTCTAAATTTTAACTAAGTAGGCTGATGCGAAATAAACTGTAGATTCATAAATATGAATAAATGCTCTTTTAAACTACTGAGTTTGGGGATTGATTGTTTTAATACAGCAATAGCTTGACTAATATGACTGTCATATAGGACATATAGTAGGCTTGACATAAAAGACATTAGAACTATATGTTTAACCTAGAAATTTCAGTTCAGTTCAGTTCAGTCACTCAGTCATATCTGACTCTTTGCAACCCCATGAATCACAGCACGCCAGGCCTCCCTGTCCATCAACAACTCCCAGAGTTCACTCAGACTCATGTCCATCGAGTCAGTGATGCCATCCAGCCATCTCATCCTCTGTCATCCCCTTCTCCTCCGGCCCACAATCCCTCCCAGCATCAGAGTCTTTTCCAATGAGCCAACTCTTCCCATAAGGTGGCCAAAGTACTGGAGTTTCAGCTTTAGCATCATTCCTTCCAAAGAAATCCTAGGGCTGATCTCCTTCAGAATGAACTGGTTGGATCTCCTTGCAGTCCAAGGGACTCTCAAGAGTCTTCTCCACAACCACAGTTCAAAAGCACCAATTCTTCAGTGCTTAGCCTTCTTCACAGTCCAACTCTCACATCTATACATGACCATAGGAAAAACCATAGCCTTGACTAGATGGACCTTAGTTGGCAAAGTAATGTCTCTGCTTTTGAATATCCTATCTAGGTTGGTCATAACTTTTCTTCCAAGAAGAAAGCATCTTTCAATTTCATGGCTGCAATCACCATCGGCAGTGATTTTGGAGCCAAAAAATAAAGTCTGACATTGTTTCCCCATGTATTTCCCATGGAGTGATGGGACCGGATGCCATGATCTTCATTTTCTTAATGTTGAGCTTTAAGCCAACTTTTTCACTCTCCACTTTCACTTTTATCAAGAGGCTTTTTTGTTCCTCTTCACTTTCTGCCATATGGGTCGTATCATCTGCATATCTGTGGTTATTGATATTTCTCCTGGTAATCTTGATTCCAGCTTGTGTTTCTTCCAGTCCAGCGTTTCTCGTGATGTACTCTGCATATAAGTTAAATAAGCAGGGTGACAATATACAGCCTTGACATACTCCTTTTTCTATTTGAAACCAGTCTGCTGTTCCATGTCCAGTTCTAACTATTGCTTCCTGTCCTGCATACAGATTTCTCAAGAGGCATGTCAGGTGGTCTTGTATTCCCATCTCTTTCAGAATTTTCTACAGTTTATTGTGATCTACACAGTCAAAGGCTTTGGCATAGTCAATAAAGCAGAAATAGATGTGGACCACAGCCTTGTCTAACTCAATGAAACTAAGCCATGCCGTGGGGCAGCACAAGATGGGTGGGTCATGGTGGAGAGGTCTGACACAATGTGGTCCACTGGAGAAAGGAATGGCAAACCACTTCAGTATTCTTGCCTTGAGAACCCCATGAACAGTATGAAAAGGAAAAATGATAGGATACTGAAAGGGGAATGCCCTGGGTCAGTAGCTGCCCAATATGCTACTGGAGATCAGTGGAGAAATAACTCCAGAAAGAATGAAGGGATGGAGCCAAAGCAAAAACAATACCCAGCTGTGGATGTGACTGGTAATAGTAGCAAGGTCCGATGCTGTAAAGACCAACATTGCATAGGAACCTGGAATGCCAGGTCCATGAATCAAGGCAAATTGGAAGTGGTCAAACAAGAGACGGCAAGAGTGAACACCAACATTCTAGGAATCAGCGAACTAAAATGGACTGGAATGGGTGAATTTAACTCAGAGGACCATTATATCCACTACTGCGGGCAGGAAGCCCTCAGAAGAAATGGAGTAGCCATCATGGTCAAAAAAAGAGTCCGAAATGCAGTACTTGGATTCAATCTCAAAAACGACAGAATGATCTCTATTTGTTTCCAAGGCAAACCATTCAATATCACAGTAATCCAAGTCTAGGCCCCAACCAGTAACGCTGAAGAAGCTGAAGTTGAACAGTTCTATGAAGACCTACAAGACCTTTTAGAACTAATACCCAAAAAAGATGTCCTTTTCTTTATAGGGGACTGGAATGCAAAAGTAGGAAGTCAAGAAACACCTGGAGTAACAGGCAAATCTGGCCTTTGAATACAGAATGAAGCAGGGCAAAGACTAATAGAGTTTTGCCAAGAAAATGCACTGGTCATAGCAAACACCCTCTTCCAGCAACACAAGAGAAGACTCTATACATGGACATCACCAGATGGTCAACACCGAAATCAGATTGATTATATTCTTTGCAGCCAAAGTTGGAGAAGCTCTATAGAGTCAGCAAAGACAAGACCAGGAGCTGACTGTGGCTCAGAAATTGAACTTATTACCAAATTCAGACTTAAATTGAAGAAAGTAGGGAAAACCACTAGACCATTCAGGTATGACCTAAATCAAATCCCCAATTGAAGAAAGTAGGGAAAACCGCTAACCATTCAGGTATGACCTAAATCAAATCCCTTATGATTATACAGTGGAAGTGAGAAATAGATTGAAGGGCCTAGATCTGATAGATAGAGTGCCTGATGAACTATGGAAACTAGAAATTTAAGCACAGGTAAAATACTCTTTAAGAATGTGGGCAGAAAAAAAAAGAGATTAAAATGCCCAAAGACATTAATCTACTACTACTACTAAAATAAAGTTATCATGAATGAAACAATAATTGTATGTTGTAAGTATCAACGATGTGGCAATGGTAAAAGAATCTACCTGCCAATGCAGGAGACACAATAGCCATGGGTTCATTCACTGGTTGGGAAAGATCCTCTGGAGGTGGTTGTTGTAGTACAGTCGCTAAATCATGTCCAACTCTTTGCGACCCCAAGAACTGCAGCACACCAGGCTTCTCTGTCCTTCACTATCTCCCTGAGGTTGCTCAAACTCATGTCCATTGAGTCAGTGATGCCATCCCACCATCTCATCCTCCATCATCCCCTTCTCTTCCTGCCCTTAATCTTTCCCAGCATCAGGGCTTTTTCAAATAAGTAAGCTCTTTACATCAAGTGGCCAAAGTATTGGAGCTTCAGGTTCAGCTTCAGTCTTTCCATGAATATTCAGGGTTGATTTCCTTTAGGATTGACTGGTTTGATCTCCTAACTGTCCAAAGGACTCTCAAAAGTCTTCTCCAGCACCACAGTTCGAGAGTGTCAATTCTTTGTTACTCAGCCTTCTTTATGGTCCAACTCTCACATCCATACCTGACTACTAGAAAAACGATAGCTTTGACTATATGGACATTTGTTGGCAAAGTAATGTCTGCTTTTTAATACACTGTCTGGTTTGTCATAGCTATTCTTCAAAGAAGCAAGCATCTTTCAATTTCATGCCTGCTGTCACCGTCCACAGTGATTTCGGAGCCCAAGAACATGAAATCTGATACTGCTTCCATATCTTCCCCATCTATTTGCCATGAGGTGAGAGAACCAGATGCCATGATCTTAGGTTTTTGAATATTGAGATTTAAGCCAGCTTTTTCACTCTCCTCTTTCACTTTCATCATGAGGCTCTTTAGTTTTTCTTCACTTTCTTCCATTAAAGTGGTATCATCTGTATATATGAGGTTGTTGATATTTCTCCCAGAAATGTTGATTACAACTTGTGGAATCTCCTCCTCCCTGCAGGAGGGCATAGCAACCCACTCTAGCATTCTTGCTTGGAAAATTCCATGGATAGGGGAGCTTGGCAGGCTACTGTCCATGGGGTCACAAAGAGTCAGACACGACTGAGTGATTGAGCATGCACAAACTGCAAATCAAACAATTTCAGCCTAAACTGATAGGGAAAGTGCTTATCACATTTGAAAAAATCCTCCAAGAAAATTCAATGATCATGACTTTGAGATAATATTTGCAAAGTGCTAAGAAGTAAAATATTTTTAAATAAATAATCTTACAGAATTTTGAGAACATATTTACTATCATATTGTTGATTTTAATATGAATCTACAAATACTGGTCAAAGAAATAAAAATATTATAAGTACATACTTGAATTGAGTGTAATCAAAAAGCTTGATCTGGTAACTGTATACAAAGCACTGTATCCAATAGATAGAAATTATGCATTTATTTCAAGAAAACAGAAGACATTTAAAAGCATATTATATTTAAAGTTAAGGAAGTCTCAGCTAATATCAAAGAAATTATATAATGCAGACAATTTTCTCTCACCACAATTAAAATACAATATGAAAATATTAATGCCTTATATATTATGAAGGGAAAAGTTATTGAAAATAATCCATGGATAGGAGTGGATGTCAAAATGGAGTTAAAATTGAAAAAAAATTAAATTGTGTATCCAAATTCCTGAGGTGTATTGGTGTATTTAAAGATGGATGTATAGTCAATAGCCACACTTGTTAAAAACAGGAGAGTTTTACAAACACAGCTACACACACAAACGGTCTTCCCAGGTAGCCCAGTGGTAAAGAATCTACTTGCCAACGCAAGAGACACTGGAGATGAAGGTTTGATCCCAGGGTAGGGAAGATCCCATAAAGCAGGAAATAGCAACCCACTGCAGTATTCTTGTTTGGAAAATTCCATGGACAGGAGCCTGATGGACTACTCTGAAAGAACCAAGGAGACTGGATTGTAGGGTGCCAAGTGTTGAGGCTGGGAGAGGATTTTGGAGGCTAGTGAAGAAATCCTGGTCTATGATGGTCTGATCTTTGCCTGTCCCCCCAGCTTGAGCTCACAACCATCTTTCACATCTATTACTCACTTGAATAAACAGGCATTATTTGAAGAATATTGTTAAAATGAACCCATCCCCTTCCTTTCTAAAGGGCAAGTGTTCCAAGCACATTTTATACTAATTTTATTCTCATTACTTAATCATTTGACTTGCCTTTATTTAAAACCTCTACAAATTATGCAATTATGCACATTTATCTAAAATAGTGGGCTTCAAAAATAGAACTAGGGCTTCCTTCCAGAGTGTCCAAAGTAAGATCAAGACAAGTCCGGGATACAATTATTTTTGTTGAAGTTAATATATTCTGATGATTCATACACTTTTCACTTTTTTTTTAAATCAAAGATTCTCCTGCGGCTGGCTTCATAACACCTACAAAGAACTGGTCATTTGAGAACTATGTCCATAGGGAAGTTGTTTTAAGTCACGTTTCCTAAGAAATAGACTCCAAAAAGGAGACTGTGCAAGAGGTTTATTTTGGAGTACTTTTCTTAGTAGTTGTAACACTGTAATGGAGTGAAAGAAATAGTACTGGGCTGATAGAAAATCTAAACCTGCAATAAAATTAAAGCAGAGGTCTCAGCAATTTCAGAACTACTGTAATTCGAGATAATATCCGGTCTTCACCCTTTTGTATCTATCAGTCACTGCCTGCTGGGTGTCCCTGGTTGAAGCTATAACCTTGAGCATGGCAGCTACCTTTACTCTGAGGGCCTTACCCAGAAAGGGACTCAGACATGAGACTCCTCATTCACCAGTTGATGAATGAAAGTTTTGAGCCTGGGGAGGGGATCTGGGTATCCGGTATGGCTGCTTTCTGATTTGTAGCTCCAAGCAGTGGTGATAAACAATGCTTATCTTTTTTGTGTGTCTCATAATTTCAGAGTTGTTACTGTAAATCTGACTGTGACAAACCACTCAGCTGAACTTCTTGCTCCTTACAGCCAACCAAGGCTCAGTCACCATTCTTATCTCTTCTGTAGATGCTTTCTTTCAGTCTCCAAAAAGGAGACTGTGCAAGAGGTTTATTTTGGAGTACTTTTCTTAGCAGTTGTAACGCTGTAATGGAGTGAAAGAAATAGTACTGGGCTGATAGAAAATCTAACCTACTTTGTGCAGTGTGTCAAATTTAGCACTTATATTCTCTGAACTGTGCTGTGCTTTCATTCTGAAATCATATGATAAGATGGGACCAAAAGCCAGGAAACCAGGTAAAGCTCTTTCTACAGTAAAGCAATGTGTCCAAAAATAAAAGAGTACCTATTCCATCACTCTAATATTTATTTTCCCATGCTTCCAGCAAGCTTCCTGAAGGTAGGAGACTGTAACTGACCTAAGAGTCCTGAACCCTACAACTGGCATTTCTTAGCACATGTTTGTTATAAGGATGGGAAGGAAGGAGGCAGAATGTAGAGGATTCTAGACAGTAGTTTACCCTGAGCTCCTGTTGGGAGTAGCAGGCAACCTGCGGGTGCTTCCTAACCATTATTTACATTACTTTTGGCCACCTCATGCGAAGAGTTGACTCATTGGAAAAGACTCTGATGCTGGGAGGGATTGGGAGCAGGAGGAGAAGGGGGCAACAGAGGATGAGATGGCTGGATGGCATCACTGACTCGATGGATGTGAGTCTGAGTGAACTCCAGGAGTTGATGATGGACAGGGAGGCCTGGCATGCTGCGATTCATGAGGTCGCAAAGAGTCGGACACGACTGAGTGACTGAACTGAACTGAACTGACTGAGTTTAAATTGTTAATCCTTGGAGAAATGAAATGGTGACATTCTTTTGCCATATTTTGGATACTAAAGGCAAATTTTCCCTTATTTCTACACATGGGAAAATGAAGAACCATAATTCCTAAAAAAAGGACTTTTGAGTCCATCCTCCATGAATGCAAATAGGAATAGGCTGTAGTGACTTTTTACAGCTTACTTACTAAAAACTGTCATTTTTTTCTAGTTGTTTCACAAACTTGTTTAAGAAGGGTATCTTTCATGCATTAGTTAGTGTTCAGAGTTTCAGTCCTGATTTTTGTATTGCCCTAAGCATCTCCCACCACACACAACCACACATGACCTCAGTCAATAAAGAATCTGCCTGCAATGCAGGAGACCCAGGTTCGATTACTGGGTGGGGAAGATCCTCTGGAGAAGGAAATGGCAACTCACTCCAGTATTCTCACCTGGAGAATCCCATGGACAGAGGAGCCTGGCAGACTACAGTCCATGGGATCACAAGAGTCGGACATGACTTAGTGAATAAACCATCACCACCAAGCATCTCCCACCACACAAAACCACACATGACCAGGAAAAAAAAAAAAAAAAGATTTCTCTCCCCTTTGAATTAATATGGCAATTGGAATTATAATTATTTATGATCATGATTATTTACATATCAGTAAAAGAAAGCTATCGGTCACCAGAAAAGCTAGGCGTGATTTTGTGTTCTATTAATTTTTAAATGAGTTGAGCAAGGTAATGTGGAAAAAGATTATTAAGGGCACAATAAGCACACACATTTATTTGTAATAAACAAATCTTCTCTGGTGACTCAGACAGTAAAGAATCTGCCTGCAATGTGGGAGACCCAGGTCCAATATCTGGGTTAGGAAGATCCCCTAGAGAAGGGAATGGCTACCCACTCCAGTATTCTTGCCTTGAGAATTCCATAGACAGAGGGGTCTGGAGGGTTACAGTCCATGGAGTCGCAAAGCGTCAGACACAACTGAGTGACTAACACTTTTATTTGTAATATTGGAACAGGAGAAGAACACCAAAGCAATGTCCTACTTTACAGAAAGGGAGAGATTTTATACAGTTTTTGCCAGAAATATAAGCTGAAGTTCAGCTAGTTTTAGGAATAGTAGATCAAAATGATTTTTGGAAACAGGAGGAATTATTCTTGCAGTTCAGCAATTTCTGGTTGGACAGTTTAGTTTTAGCAGGAAGGTGGAGCAGGGGCTGTTGCAGGGACTAGTCATTTACAAAAGTGCTGTAAAGGAACAGCGGCAGGGATCAAAGCAATGTTAGGACCATGGGAGGAATTTTAAGTTTTATAAGGACTCTTCTGGGCCATCCTCTTGGTCAGCAGGAAAACTGTGGCTCTACTTGGACTCTATGCAGCTATTCACCTGCATCCCTTGTCTCCTCAGTCTTAATAGAATTCAGTGCCAACAGGACTTCTTGCAGTGTTTGTCACTGTAGTTGGATTTCAATCCTTTGATGAGTCATAATTTTTCAGGAGTGTTTAAGAAACAGGAGACCACACAGTGGACTGTAGTGAAAAGAAGCACTCACATGAGAATTGTCAAAAGACTTGAGACAATGTCTCTTAGATCAAATCCTGCCCCACCTAGGGTCTGGAAAGAGAATAGACCCCATCCATTCTGGATTTTATAGATAAGGCAGATTTAATATCCATGGATTTGTGTTCATCCTCTAGATTTGTCTACAGAACCAATGTTTAAAGGAGAAACTTTAAGAGTGTTATTTTAGCCATCAACATTTTAAAATTGGAGAGAAGAGGGGAGATAGCAGTGGGAAAAGGAAAAAAAAAAAAAGATTAAAAAGACTGGTAGTCAGAGGCCTAGCGTCTTGACCTAAAAGTCTTGAGAAGAAGGAATTCATTGGATGCTTGATGTGAGGTTCTTGGGAGAACAGTCTCCTTTCTGATGAGGTTTGGTTCTGCTGAATCTGGAAGACATTTTGCTTTGGATCTCAAGTCAGTGTGGGTACATAAGAGATAACTGTAGGGAATCTGTTAAACTTGGAAATGAAACTCCAGACTTTTTTAAAAAGCAGTGTAAAATATCTCAAAAAATAAAATTAAATACCATATGATACTTTATTAAATAAAACAAAGTTCAAGCTATTCTCTTTGAGGTGGTGGATTGGGATTTAAGGGCTATGCAGTCAGTCCTCTCCAGGCTAGTTCCTGACATAATGGTAAACCCCATGATCTCTGACCAAATGAACAAAGGTTTTAGAAAGTCTATTATGGAAAGCTGAATATAAATTTACATGTGTGTCTGTGTGTGTATGTATACATGTGTATATAATGCAAAATAAAACGTCAAGTGCAGTAATACTTAGAAGCAAGTTTATGGCAGTTCAAGAAGGAAACATTATCACACCTATTGATATGCATCATGTAAACAAAAAAAAGAAATCCCCCGTTGATGATTGTTAAACTAATGGTAAAGTCTGGTTTGGGAGGAGGACAGTTCGATAAGCTATGCTAATGAGTATCTTGTAGGCAAAAGAGAGCCCATGGAACCTGTTTCATCCCGTGAGAAAAATATTAAAGTTATTCTTGAGGAAGGTTCCTATGGCAACAGTGTGCAGTTTGGCTTGAACAGAGAAAGTCTGGAGGCAAAAGGACAATTTAAAAGTCATTAGAATAGTCCAGATAAAATAAAGTAATAAGGATTTAAACTTGTAAAGTAGCAGTGTGAATAAAATAGAAGGATACACACACACACACATACATATATATAGTTTTAGAAATAGTGTATTTAAATCTACAGGACTTTGTGACTAATGATATTTTGAAAGGATCAGGGAAAGAGAAACTTAAACACAATTTTGAGGACATCAAGGAGGATGATCATCTAATGGTACCATTGAATGAGTGAGTGAAGTCGCTCAGTTGTGTCCGACTCTTTGCGACCCCATGGACTGTACCTTACCAGGCTCCTCTGTCCATGGGATTTTCCAGGCAATAGTACTGGAGTGGACTGCCATTTCCTTCTCCAGGGGATCTTCCCAAACCAGGGATTGAACCCTGGTCTCCTGCATTGTAGACAGACACTTTACCGTCTGAGCCACCAGGAAAAAAAGGCAACAGAAGCACAGTCAGATTTGCGTGATTGGCAGATTTTGATTTTGGACATTGTAAAGCTGTCATCTTATCACTAGTCCTCACTGATAAAGTGTTAAGTATAATACATCAAATCAATCCTTTTCATTAACCTGCATTTTGAAATTACTATGAGAATTACATGTAGCATTATTTTCTTGCAGTTTATTTTTTAACTTTTTAATATAAATTTATTTATTTTAATTGGTGTTAATTACTTTACACTATTGTAGTGGCTTTGCCATACATTGACATGAATCAGCCATGAGTGTACATGTGTTCCCCATCCTGAACCCCCCTCCCATCTCCCTCCCCACCCCATTCCTCTGGGTCATCCCAGTGCACCAGCCCCAAGCACCCTGTCTCATGCATTGAACCTGGACTGGAAATTTCATACTAGCTTTTGTGATGATCATCAAGGCAACTGACACTGAACAAGTAGGTTTGCAAAACCATTAATTCTCAAGACCGTAAAATCTCGGAAAAGTAGGAAAGATCACTGTATTTTTATATGAGAAATAAACTTGCCAGCCACTTGATAGCTTATTTTGGTGCAATAATAAAAAAGGACAATTTAAATGGAGAAACAGTCCTTACATACACAAACGTTCAAAAGAGCAGCAACACAGCTCACATGGACATGGAAATTTCTTCTCCAACTTTTGTACCAATGGCACAGTTTCTAATATGAAACAGATTCTTTCAGCATTGATTCTGCTTTTGTAGATGTTCATTCTTTCTCTGTGTGCTTAGTGGCTCAGTCATGTTCAACTCTTTGTGACCCCATAGACTATAGCCCACCAGGCTCCTCTGTCCATGGGATTCTCCAGGCAAGAATACTCAAGTGGGTAGCCATTCCCTTCTCCAGGGGATCTTTCTCTATGGGCATACCCTGAATATGTGTCAGAAATCTTCAGTTGTCGATTTGTTGTGGATTATATGCTGGAGTATGAAAGAAAGGAAACTTGTACTTTTTGTAGCTCCCAAATTAAGGCTGGGAATTTTAAATTTCAAAGCAAACAATTAAAAGCATTCTCCTTTATCATTGGTAATTTGCAAAATGAAAGATCTTCATGGCTTTCTGTAAGTCAGGAACTTATTCAGTATATTTTGGACTTGAAAGAAAAAAAAAGGAAATTTTATTTTAAAGAATACACTTTTAGAAAATATAGATGTCCATAAAATAAATAGTCCAAAAAGTGGATTGACAACCCTATATCAATGCCCATAAAATGTACCCCAAATAGGCTTCAATCTCCCCCACCCTCTCAAACCCCAACCAACTCTATACTCCAACCTCACTGATTTCATCTTTCCCCAGAATTCTTTTTCTGACTTCCTATCTTGGAAATGCAGCTTCTTACACATATCTTTTTTCTTGTAATTTACTTAGAAAATGTATTTATTCTTTGAGACCAAATTCAAGTGTTAGGTTTTCTATGATTATTCTGGAATTTATTTAGGCAGCATTAGATTTAAATTAACTATTGTTTAAAAAAAATTTTTAAGTGGATCATTTCTATAGTCTTTATTGGATTTGTTGAAATGCTGTTTCTGTTTTAAGATTTGGCTTTTTGGCTGGGAAATATGTGAGATCTTAGCTCCCCAACTGGGATCAAATCCACATCCTCTACTGGAAGGTGAAGTCTGAACCACTGGACCACCAGAGAAGTCCCTAAAGTAACTATACTCTGTCATATTTTACTTTCCATGTGAACATTTAGAACATTAGTGTGTTTTCATATATTAATTTTTCAATTGTTTTGTCTCTTCTGCCTCATGATATGGATCTAATTAAGGACTCCCACAGAAATGCTATTAATTAAAGAAAAATAATAATTCAGAATAATTACTATTGAAAGATTATTGTGTATCAGGAGTTGTACATGCAGTATCTAATCAGAGCAACATTCTATGTGGTAGGAATCATTATCCTTCTTTTGCAGGACAATTGAAGTCCCATAGAAGCCTAGTGACTTGTTTCAAGTCACAAAGCTAGAGAACAAAAGAGGAAACAAAGCCTGCTTTACCTGACTCTAAAGACTTGCTCTTCAACACAATAATATATATTCCCTTTAACATGTTCCTAATGCTAGTTGTTCAGTCTCTCAGTCATATCCACCTCTTTGCAAACCTCATGGACTGACTGGCTTCCCTGTCCTTCACCATCTCCCGGACTGTGCTCAAACTCATGTCCACTGAGTCAGTGATGCCATCCAGCCATCTTGTTCTCTGTTATCCCCTTCTCTTCCTGCCTTCAATCTTTCCCCACATGAGATTCTTCTCCAGTGATTTGGCTCTTCATGTCAGTGGCCAGTATTGAAGTTTCAGCTTCAGCATCAGTCCTTCCAATGAATATTCAGGGTTGATTTCCTTTAGGATGGACTGGTTTGATCTCTTTGCAGTCCAAGGGACTCTCAAGAGTCTTCTCCAATACCACAGTTCAAAAGCATCTATTCTTCAGCACTCAGCCTTCCTTATGGTACAACTCTCACATCCATATGTGACTACTGGAACTCTCTACTTCTAGAAAGTTGTAAATTATACATGCCTTTGTAATAGCTTGGTCAACTTCTAATTTATCTTTTTTTTAAAAAACATGACACTTAAGCGTAGTATATGAATATTCATACAAAAGATCAGAATGAATCCTGTTCCTCTATGCATTTTATCTCTAGAAGACATTTGAAAAATTGTACTCTGAAACACTTATTTTCAGTCAACTACAAGAGCCACAGAAAAAGAGCTTGTTGAAGTGGTTAGTGACTGAATTTTGAAACAGCAGCTATTATAAACAGACTCAATAAATTACTATTAAGTTGAATATAATGGATTAATTGTGCATGAGAATGTGAGTTGAAAGTTTTGGCATTTTCCTAAAACTGCTTTTGGCATGTAAATATTGCTCTCACATTGCTGAACTTGTAGTATGTACTTAATTAATTCATGTTATTGATTGCTCTTAGCACTTTATGTGGGCTCTAGCAAAACAGCATAACAATTACTTAAATGGATCATACTCAAGCTCTAAAAAGTAATCAACTAGAATTATTTAAGTTCATTGGGAGCTAAAACAGAAAGGACATGCCAGGTACAAGGTCAAAATATATAGATGGACTTTCTGAAACTGCACATACTTTCTCCATTCTTGTGTAGTTTTGCATGCTGGTGTTGGACTGTACTTGGAAGATGTTGATACTGACAAAGATTCTCTCCTTAACCAAGTTCTAGCCAGGTACCTCTGAGTCATCTTCTCCATTAGGTCTCAACTCTGGTCTATAAAGACTTGAACAAACACTAAAATAGTTTCTGATAGCTCAAGGCCTCATCCCTTGAACAACCCAACCCCTCTTAAAGTGTCTCCCTGAGAAAGCGCCAGACTACCAAAAGAATTGATTGTTCCAGCCAACACCTGAGAATGGACCCTCAATCACCCTTTATTAAAGTGTCTACTAAAAACAATTACACTTGTGAATCCTTCCTTTGTCCCTTTGGGATGTTTATGTATCTCCACAACTCAGGAGTGTCTTTCTCAGTGATCTGAACACCATCCTTTGAAGTGTCAACAGCAAGCATAGTGTCTGGCTCTTAGTCTCTTAGATGGATAGAATCCTGAAGTTGATCATTGCCAACTAGCAGAGGAGGCTTGTTCAATCACATTTATTGACAGACTCTTGGCATTTTTACTTTCCTAGTTCTACTGAGCCCATGCTTACCCCTTCCCTATTCCTTCATTCTTCCTTTAAAACATGCAGTCTGTACAACTTGAAGTTGAGTTAACTCAACACTGGGCTTGTTTCCCTATTGCAGTAGTAATTACTGATTAAAAATCTGTGCTTACCCATGGTAACTAGTGTCCAGCTTTGTTTATCTTTGACAATAGTTTACATATGCTTAATCTTCATTAAACCTAGGTATTAGGAAATTAAATCTGGATTAGTCAGTTAACTCTGAAGTGAAACATCAACTTTCATGTTTAATGAGGAATGTGAAAGTGAATGTGAAAGTCACTCAGTCATGTCCAACTGTTTGCAATCCCATGGACTATACAGTCCATGGAATTCTCCAGGCTAGAATACCGAAGTGGGTAGGCTTTCCCTTCTCCAGGGGATCTTCCCAACCCAGGGATCAAATTTAATAAGGAATAGCAGAAGACAAGAGTGATATTCATCATACTGATAATTGAGAGAATATAAAAAATATTAACAATGCTCTTCACTTTGGCTTTCAAAAATGTGAGCCATCTAAATATAACTTTATTATACTCTGACAGAGTAAACATTTTCCCCAACTCCACTGAGTATAAAATGGCTCATTTTTCCACATAATATTATTTTGCTTATGATGAATTTAATATTTTTTCTCTGGGAAGACATTATAAATTGGGAAATCATACATATAGTCACTGCCCTTCATTGGTCACTGTTAATATTTTATAGTTTTCTGCCTAATTTTTTCTCTTTACTTGCAATTAATGTTATATCACAAAAAAAGTCTCCCATTTCATTAAGTCTCAAGAACTTGTATTTAATGTCCACATAGGATCCCAATATGTGCATGTATATAACACAGTCCATATAATCATTGCTCATTTTTATTGGTTATGATATATTTCCATAAATAATGCAGAAAATATCTATATATGCAAATACTTTTTATTAATTAGATTATTAGAAGTGAAATATGAATACAAAGTACAGAAATCCTTTATGTTATATATATATATATATATATTGCCAATTTGCTCTCTTTCCTACAAGTCTGTCTCAATTTCAACCACTTTTGAGGCATGAGAAATTGCTGCTTATACATATTCTTAAAAACATTATTCCTTTTTAAAAATCTTACAATAATTTGGAGATAACTGACATCCTATCAACATTGAACCTTGCAATGAAGAGGAACAATTTTGTCAACTTTTGTTCAAGTCTTTATGTTCCTCATTAAAATTTTGTTTGCAAAAAAACTACTCCTTACTACTCCTTTAAAGTTTTCTCTCATCTGATAGATGAAATAAAAAAGGTCTTTTGCATGTATATTAATTTCTTTGACTATTGTGGCAGTGTATTAAATCCACCAAAGAGAAATGTAGGGTAAAGGTGAAACTGTGCAATATAGCAAGAAAACCATAATGAAGTCTTCCTACTGGTACCTACTTTTAAACTATAAAGATATTTATATCACTTGAGAAGTTTTGTCTAACAGCACCTGGTAAAAAGAAAACATCACATTCCTAAACTATCACCTCTTATAGTTCATATACACTAGTGGAATCTCACATATTCTTCAGCTGAAAAAGTGAGAGTATTAGTCGTTCAGTCGTGTCCAACTCTTTGTGACTTCATGAACTGTAGCCCACCAGGCTACTTTGTCCACAGAATTCTCCAGGGAAGAATACTGGAAGAGTTGCCAAGCCCCTTTCCAGGGGATTTTCCCTACCCGAGGATCAAACCCAGGTCTTCCGCATTGCAGGCAGATTCTTGACCATTTGAGCTACCCAGGACACCTATTTTTCAACTAGAAATCCTCATTTCAAAAAGAATCCTATGAAGACTTCCAGGAGAACAATTGCTCAAATTGAAGCAGAGTGACAGCCACAAGTCTTACAAATTTTAGCACTCTTGGTCAGAGAAGTGGCTGAATGGGCTATAGGGAATTTCACTTTTACACTCCTGGTGTGGGTTAAAGAATAAGCAAAAGAAATAGAGGCACAAAGAAATTACACAGTTTGTCAAATGTCACAAAACCCCCAGTGATGCAGCCAGAATATCTCATGATGTTTTACAAACTTATATACACCTTGTAATATATCTTTTTTCCCTCTCCTCTGTCCAATCCTATTCTATTTGACAAGAGGACACTTTTCCTAAAAATGTACTATTCTGTCTGTTGGCATTATTTGCTTTAAATGTTACTCATCTTTAACTTCACAGTTGTGGATTTCATGCTAGTCTCATAATCCAAGTTTTATTGGTTCCTAAAACATTCTCATACGCAAGTATTGAAGAAGAGAGAAATAAATAGGTTGAAGAAATGAATGAAAATTGACTGAATTTTTATGATTCAGAACTGGTTGCATTTCTTCAAAATAAGCATACTGTAATTACTTGAAAGAAAAAAGCAAGGAAACATTGCCTACATCTAACCATTTATGGAACATTAGTGACTTTCTGGTGGAATTCAAGTCAGGGCCTGTATTTTTCTTCCACACTGAAATAGCAGTTTTATTACTGATTCGGCAACCTTCTCAGCCTCTCAAAATACTGTGATCACTGTTATGGCAATTTTTTTTTTCTTTATTTCATGTGAAAGTAATAAAAATTTTTAGTTTTCTTCTTCTTATCAATTAATCTTATTTCCTCCTTACATTTTAAATGGTCTTACAAATAGAATCTGCAATATGGAACATTTTGAGAAATACATAGCTTGAAATACATAGTTTTCTAGAGACTTTGATTGGGTCTCTGTCAGCTAAATAACTAGACTTTGACATCCTAGGTCAACTTACTTAGCTCAGCAGGGTTAACGTTTGGGCAGTTACATGCTTTTGAATCAAATTTACAATTTTCACTCAGCTGTGTATATTTGTATCTGAATTCCACAGCTCAGAAAAATAGTCCTGCTTCATGATGACCTCTGGTTCTTGGTGTGCCCAATTAGCTGTCATATATCAACAACCTTTTCCCTTTTCAATGTTTCCTCTTACATAATTGCGCCTACAGTCCTAATAACTATTAATACACATCTCAGAACCTTTGCCAGCACTCAGAAGCCTCGTTTAGATGTACTTGCATGAAATTTGGTAGGTGGAAGACAACAGAAGCCATTATGATCTCTTGGCAGATTCAGGTAAAAGGGCGAGACTCAGTCAGTTCCAGTGATTCTTAACATCCCCCTGTGCAGGGCATGCACGCAGCTGTCCCATGCAGGGCAAAAGGTAGCTGAGTTCACTGATTGTTGTCTGCTGTGACACCTGATTTCTTGAACATCAGTAAGTAGCATTTTCCTGGCATTCATTTCTCAGTCTCCAGATTGTTTTGAGAGCTGCTAAATTTTCTTTATTGAATGCCTTCCTTCTTGAATTATCTGCATATTTTCCTAATGAAATATTGATGCAATACTTTCCTTCATTTCAGAAAAAACTGGTAAATTTCCTCCTAGACTAGATTATTCTGTGTTTTCTAAGTCAGAAAAGACATTATTTTTTCACTTCTCAATTTACCATAACATATAAACTTTTGAGATTGTCCCAGTGTGTGTACTATTTACGAAAAGCATTGTCTGTGGTACTGATAAAGCGTAAGATGAAAAAGTTTCAGGAGTTACAAGAACACCTGTGGGAAGATAAAAAAAGTGCACAACTTATATAAGGTAGACATTGAAATGACATGAGAGGCATAACAGAGTAGTGCATATAGAAATTAAAAATAGTTGAACTAGAGAGGTATAGGAAAGTTTCATAGGGAATATGAACTTTATATGTTAAAAGTTGTGAAAGGGCTATTTAAGAATTCAATAAAAGGAAAAGAATAGTGTTATGGATGTGTTATACCTGTAAAATAGTGTGAATTTCCATGATGAGTTGAAGGTAGGGTCAGAAAGAGAGATATCGGGGCCAGTTGGTATATTAATTCGACTGCCATGCAAAGAGTTTGTTCTATGTTTTGTAGTGAGGAAACTTTCAGTAATATTTGAGCATGGTAATTACATTGGCCTTTATAACATGAACTTGTTTAGGGAAGAATACTGAGCAGTATCTACACTTAGGAGATGAGTGAAAGAACAGTCACCTCAAACATAAAGGTAGTTTGAAATTTTGAGATGTGTGTGTGTTCGGTCACTCAGTCATGTCTGACTCTTTGCAACTCCATAGACTGTAGCCCTCTAGGCTCCTCTGTCTACAGGATTTCCCAGGCAAGAATTCTATAATGGATTGCCATTTTCTCCTCAAGGGGATCTTTCTGACCCAGGGAATGAATGTGAGTCTCCTACATTGCAGGCGGATGCTTTACTATCACTGTTCCTTCTGGCTCACTATTCTTCCCTGGTGAGCCACCAGGGAAGCCAAGATACAGGTTCTTCCAGACATCTAGGGAAGAGAGATTAAACAGTTTGCAATGAAAACAGCATCTATTTGTTATTTCCTTCTGCTCATCTTTCAGGTGAAATGAATCCATAAATTTTCCTGTTTATGCTAGCTACTCTGTGTCTTTGATAAATGGAAAGTATGTTAAATGAACTGCTTTCTTCTTCTTGCCATTCTGCTCTCAAATGTCATTCAGTTCTGTTCAGTAGCTCAGTAGTGTCCAACTCTTTGTGACCCCATGGACTGCAGCACACCAGGCCTCCCTATCCATCACCAGCTCCTGGAGTTTACTAAAACTCATGTACAGTGAGTTGGTGATGCCATCCAACTATCTCATCCTCTGTCACCCCCTTCTCTTCCTGCCTTCAATCTTTCCCAGCATCAGGGTATTTTCAAATGAGTCAGCACTTCGCATCAGGTGGCCAAAATGTTGGAGTTTCAGCTTCAGCATCAGTCCTTCCAATGAACACCCAGGACTGATTTCCTTTGAAAGTGAAGTCGCTCAGTCATGTCTGAATCTTTGCGACCTTGTGGACTGTAGCCCACCAGACTCCTCCATCCATAGGATTCTCCAGGCAAGAGTACTGAAGTGGGTTGCCATTTCCTTCTCCTGGGAATCTTCCGGATCCAGGGATCGAACCCATCTCTCCTGCATTGCAGGCAGAGGCAGGCAGACGCTTTAACCTCTGAGCCACCAGGGAAGCCCCTTTAGGATTTCCTTTAGGATGAACTGATTGGATCTCCCATTACTGAGTCTCATTTATCTGGGGAAGGAAGGAGGCAAAAAGGTGCTATGCAGAATCGGTCACAGTGAGTGGTAAATAGAAAAAGGATCTCAAATACAATTTTCCATCCAGTAGATGGTTTTCTTGTTCAATTAACCTAACTCAAATATTGTCAGCTAAGCTCTCTCCTTCTGTCAGCTTTCTTACTAAATTTATGGTAGAGTTATTGTTGTTGTTTAGTCACTCAGTCATGTCTTCTTAGTAATTAAAAACAGGGATTTCATAGGCACTAACAAATGTACTACTAAAAGCATGATAGTGTAAGTTGACAAACTGAAGATATAGAACTCTCATATATAGAAAGTCATTTACAAGAAATAAAACTGACCTTCCATGGATCACAGTGAAAAAAGCACAAAGGGATGCTAGTTAACGGCAGGATGGCAAAGCCTGGGGAGAATAATTTGATTTTTATTGCCACAAGGTTTGATCCAGGGCATTGGGAGATTGGGATAGATTACATTCATTTTCTTGTAGCAGTGCATAGCTAGTGTCCTCTAGCAAATCAAGCCACTTAGCTCAACATTGAAAGGAGCACCCCTGAAGAGAGGTGGTGCAGAAGAGTAAATGGGGAATGAATAAGACAATCAGGAGGCTGGAGTTCCAGGATGACTCCTGATACAGTTTTATTATGTGCCTTGAGCAATTTGTTTAACTCTGCTGGGCATCCATTTTCCCATTTGTTTAAACTGATAAAGTTGAACCAAGAGCACTTAAGTTGAGGTTTTAGCTCTCAAAAGTTATGTCACTAAGATGGAAAAATTGTGTGTGTGTGAGTATATATATGTGTGTGGTATATATATATGTACACACACACAATAATTTAAAGACTCTTATATGTGGCCTATAAAATTCACCCTGATTTCTCTCAGAGATTTCTTTCACTACTCATTTTTTTTTCCTTCAAGAAACTCAAGAGTAATGTGTCACCATCTCTTTTACAAAATTCATTTTCAGTAGATTTAAGAAATAATTTCCAAAGATTTAAGTGCTAAATTTCTGATGGAAGAAAATCATTTGATGGGGAAGTCTTTTTGATAAAATTATACTTACCATTTTCATTTCTGAAGCAGGTTTAAAATATTGAATACTGAGTGGGGGTGTTTGTCAAAGACATTAATATAAGAATTTTAGATGCTTGGAACATGTTCAAATTAAACTTTGAACTGTTGCAAATGTTTATATGATTTAACAGGAAGGATGGTTGCAAATAAACTGGGACATCAAGGTTTTGTGTTTTTTTTTTTTTTTGTAAATTCCCTTTCTTACTACCAGTAATTAGCATGTAAATTGGAAGATGTTTATGTTGACATAAATAGCATTGCCATTTGATTTTTACTACAGATTACTTATTTTAATACTTTATTTGTTCTAGTCATCAACTTAAAGCAGACAATAAAAATTTGTGTGATTTCCATGGGTGTTGAAAATTGGCAATATCATTTGCACAAAGGGAGAATGCATTTAGTTTTGTTTTTATAGGAACTGTTATATTTGGTTAATATTTTTCATATTGTTTTCCATGCTCACATTATTTGCATCTCACTTTCATTTATTAGTTCGGTGCTAAAGTAATTGCAGTTTTGCATTATTGAACTTCACCATTTGATATTGGAATATATTCTTAAACAAATGTGGTTATTTATATATCATTTTAATGCACATTTCTCACTTTATTTTTGCTAATGATTTATTACTTTCTGTTCATCTTATTTTTATTTTAGATTATGAAAATGATGTTAGACAAAAAGCAAATTTGAGTTATTTTCTTATTTGATTTCAAAATAGGTTGTAAAGCAGGGCAGATAACTTGCAACATCAATGACACATTTGGCTCAGGGACTGCTCACAAATGTACAGTGCAGTGATGGTTCAAGAAATTTTGTAAAGGACAGAAGAGCCTTGACGATGAGGAGTGTAGAGGCTAGCCATCAGAAGCTGACAACAACAATTGAGAGCAATCATCAAAACTGATCCTCTTACAACTATATGAGAAGTTGACAAAGAACTCAACATCAAGCATTCTATGATCATTAGGTCTCTTACTCTATGCAACAACAAACCATTTCTTGATCAAATTGTGACCTGCAATGAAAAGTGGATTTTATATGACAACCAGTGACAACCAACTCAGTGGCTGGACTGAGAAGAAGCTCCAAAGCACTTCCCAAAGCCAGACTTGCATCAAAATAATGGTCATGGTCACTTGCTGGTGGTCTGCTGCCCATCTGAACCACTACAGCTTTCTTATTCTCAGCAAAACTGTTACATCTAAGAATTATGCTCAGCGAATCAATGAGATGCACTGAAAACTGTCATGCATGCACCTGATTGGCATTAGTCAACAGAATGGGCCCAATTCCTCTCCACAACAACACTGGATTGCATGTTGCACAACCAGTGCTTCAAAGTTGAACAAATTGGGTCGTGAAGTTTTTCCTCGTCTGCCATATTCACCTGACTGCTCAACAACAGATTACCACTTGCTCAAAGATCTCGACAACTTTTTGCAGAGAAGATGCTTCCTCAATCAGCAGGAGGCAGAAAATGCTTTCCAAGAGTCATCAAGTCCCAAAGCACGAATTTTTATGCTCAGGAATAAACAAACTTATTTCTCATTGGCAAAAAAAATGTTGATTGTAATGGTTTCTATTTTGATTAATAAAGATGTGTTTGAGCAGAGTTATAATGATTTAAAATACATGGTCCAAACCCTCAAGTATACTGGCACCCATCTAATATTTTCAGTGATCCTGGTTAACTTCTCATGAATATGATTGTAAGTTTTCTCTTTATAACATCAAGCAAGTGATTCAATCTAAGGCAGATTTCGCCCCCTCTTTCTTACTGTGTAGGGTCCTGTTATCTCTTTCTGATTTGTTGAAAGCCCGACTTTCAACAATTAAAACTTTTTAAAGTTTCAACTTTTAAAAATTTAAGTTTTTGAACTTTTCTCTAGGTTTTGCCAGGCTCTTTCAGAGAGGAAACTCCAATTTGGAAAGATACGGTAAGGAACTGAAAACACCTTGCACAAAAGAGACAAACAAACAGATATTTACTAGCATTTCACACCAAGATATTGGCTATTAAGGAAAATGGTTTGTGCACAACACCATGTTGCTAGCCATGTATTAGCAATGGGTAGGCATCTCGAGTATTTTTGCAGTGAGAAGATCCAGATTTCTTTTAATATTCAGGACCAACTTAAAAAAAATGAAAGCAAAATAAATGATGCTATTCAACTATATAATGCATTTCTGGGGAAGCTGGGATGACTATCTAGAAAACCACTCTTTATATATTCATAAATATCATTTCTCTGAGTAGCTTGAAATCTCTGTCTTCTGTCCTACTTCTAGCCCTTCAAATTTTGGCTGTCATGCTTTTAATAACCAGCCTCCATTTTTTCCCTGGGGTTGTTACTTTAGAAACAACTATTCTTGAAATATAATAAACATTCAAAAAGTTGTGCAGTTTAATGACATTGCCCACTTTTGTATACACAGCATTCAGATAAAGAAATAAAACGTGAAACTATCCTTACATCTAGTGACTTTCCATTCCAAGGGAGCTATTGTCTTGATCTCTAACAGCATAGAATAGTTTTGCCTTTTCTTGAAATTTTTATAAATGGAAATATACACTAGGCAGTCCTTTTTGTCATTAAGTTTATGGTGTTTATTCATTTCATTGCATATAGTTATAATTTCTTCATTCTCAATGCTTTATAGAGATTCACTGTCTGATTATACTATAGGTTATTTTTTCACTCAATTGTTGAGATTCTTTTGTTTAGTTTCTAGTTTTTTGTTTTTAAAAATAGAGGACATTTTTACAAACAGTGGACACAGATACCTGAAAATTTTTTGTGCATGTCTTCTGGTAAGTGTGAATGTGAGTCTATGGGATATATACCTCAGGATGCGATTGCTGGGTTATAGGCATTATATATATTTAGGTTCATTAGTCATTTTAAAGAGCTTTCCAAAGTGAATAAATCAGTATATATACCACCAGGATTGTATGAATAATAGTTTTTTTGCATTCTCACCTAAATTTGGATTTACATTTTCTTCTTTATCTTTTCCCTTCCTCTTCTTTTTAAATTGTATCCATTCTAATGGGAATAGAGTTATATGACTTTGTGGTTTTTCCTAATGTCTAGTGAGGTTTAAGTATATTTTGTATATATTTTGGCCATTTGAATATACTCATGATGAATTTCTTAAACAAACTTTTGCCCAGATTTTAATTTTATTTTAACTTTTTCTTATTAACTTGCAAAAATTATTTATATATTGTGAATACAAGTCTTTTGTCAGATATCTCAAATGTCTTCTCCAACTCTATGGGATGCCTTATTCTCTCTATTAATAAAAGTCCTCAATTATAATATGTTCTGATTCATTAAATTTTGTTATTATTTATGATTATTTTTCCTTCCTGTTTAAGAAATTTTTGCCTTCTCCAAAGTCCTGAACATATTTTTCTGTTTTCTTCTGAATATTTTGTTGTTTTAACTTTTTCAATTAGATATGCAGTGAGTGGTGTGAATTTTGTTTTTTGTGTTTTTTTTTTTTACATCTTAGTATTCTTTAATTGTTTCTCAAAGTTAAAAAAAGTAAAAACAAATGGTTTAATGAATGCTAGTGAATAGAATGATTGGTTACTGAAGGTATATGGCACAAAATCTAATCACAAAGCTCTATTAGCTCTTTTACAAAGGTTCCCTTTATTTTTTTTTTTAATTTTTATTTTTACTTTATTTTACTTTACAATACTGTATTGATTTTGCCATGCATTGACATGAATCCACCACGGGTGTACATGCGTTCCCAAACATGAACCCCCCTCCCACCTCCCTCCCCATAACATCTCTCTGGGTCATCCCCGTGCATCAGCCCCAAGCATGCTGTATCCTGCATCGGACATAGACTGGCGATTCGATTTGGATCAAGATCTAATTTTTTTTTTCAAAATTTGCATCCATTTGACACAACAACATTTATTTTGAAAAATCCTTCCCACACTGCAGTGACATCTTTGTTAAAGTATCATATATGTGGGTGGATGTTCTTTTTTTTTTTTGAAAATGCAAAAATCAGGTAAATGAAGAAGGATAGAGTGGCTTGATAAGTGTGTGTGTGTAAGAATTGTGTGTGTGTGCACACACTTGTTTTAGCTATATTGAGATGTAGTTAATATATGACAAAATCCACTGATATTAGATATACAGTGATGGATTTTTCTAATCACATACAATTTCATGACTTCCATCAAATTCAAGACATAGAAATGTTCTGTCACTCAGTTTTTGCATGACTTTTCTCAGTCAACTGTCTCCAGACTACCAGCCACAGGCAACCATTCATCTGCTTTCTGTCACCATAATTTTCCATTTTCAAGAATTTCATATAAACATATTCACACTGTATAAAGTTAAATTGACTTATTTCTCTAGCATATATCTGAGATCCATTCCTGCTATTGTGTGTACTATTATCTGGAGGGGTTGCATTTTGGGGCAGTATTCCATAATATGAATATGCCACATTTGTTTATGCATTTACTATTTGATGAATATTGGATTGCTTCCAATTTTTCATCATTATGATTAATGCTGCTATTAATATCAATAAATGAGTTCCTGTGTCGATGTATTTTCTTGCATTTTCTTGGGTAATATTTCCAATGAAACACATTGTAACAGAATGTTCTGAAATAATGGAAATGTTCCTATAGCTACTTTGTACCCTATGGTAGCCACTAGCCACGCATCACTTTTTGAACATGAAATGATGCTAATGTGACTTAAAAAGTAGTTTCGATATTACTGAGTTTTTATCAATGTCATGAGTGGGACTACAAGGTCAAATGATAAATATGTTTAATTTTATAGTGCTGACAGAGTAGATTCCAAAGTGGTTATCATTCTCACTAGCAAGGTGTGATAGTTCTAATCATTCTCCATTCTTTCCATCACTTGATAATATCAGTTCTTTCAGCTTTAGTTCTTCTAGTGGTTTCAGTTCAGTTCAGTCCCTCAGTCGTGTCCAACTCCTTACACCATGGACAACAGCACTCCAGGCTGCCCTGTCCATCACCAACTCTTGGAGCATGCTCAAACTCATGTCCCATCGAGTCTGTGATGCCGTCTAACCATCTCATCCTCTGTTTACCCCTTCTCCTCCTGCCTTCAATTTTTCCCAGCATCAGGGTCTTTTCCATTGAGTTAGTTCTTCTCATCAGGTGGTCAAAGTATTGGAGTTTCAGCTACAGAATCAGTCCTTTCAATGAATATTCAATACTATAGGATTGACTGGTTTAATATCCTTGCAGTCAAAGGAACTCTCAAGAGTCTTCTCCAACACCACAATTCTAAAGTATCAATTCTTCAATGCTCAGCTTTCTTTATAGTCCAACTCTCACATCCATACATGACTACTGGACTTTCACTTTTCACTTTCATGCTTGGAGAAGAAAATGGCCACCCACTCCAGTGTTCTTGCCTGAAGAATCCCAGGGATGGGGGAGCCTGGTGGGCTGCCATCTATGGGGCCACACAAAATTGGACACGACTGAAAAGACTTAGCAGCAGCAGCAGCAGGTTGGTTATAGCTTTTCTTCCAAGGAGCAAGTGTCTTTTAATATCATAGCTGCAGTCACCATCTGCAGTGATTTTAGAGGCCCCATAAATAAAATCTGTCACTGTTTCCATTGTTTCCCCATCTATTTGCCATGAAGTGATGGGACCAGATGCCATGATCTTAGTTTTCTGAATGTTGAGTTTTAAGCCAACTCTCCTCTTTCACTTTCACCAAGAGGCTTTTTAGTTCTTCTTCACTTTCTGCCATAAGGGTGGTGTCATCTGCATATCTGAGGTTATTGATATTTCTCCCAACAATTTGATTCCAGCTTATTCCTCCTTCAGCCCAGAATTTCTCATGATGTACTCTGCAATAAGCTAAATAAGCAAGGTGACAATATACAGCTTTGACATACTCCTTCCCAATTTGGAACCAGTCTGTTGTTCTACATCCAGTTCTAACTGTTGCTTCTTGACGTACATACAGATTTCTCAGGAGGCAGGTAAGGTGGTCTGGTATTCCCATCTCTTTAAGAATTTTAGAATTTAAGAATCTAGTGGGTAGTTCTAGAATGTATTTTTTCTAATAAGTAGTGCTTTTGTGCATCTTTTCATATGTTCAATAGCCACAGTATACATTCTTTTGAACTGTCCATATAGACATGTTGCCTATTTTTAGGGGACCATTTGTCTTATTGAGTTGTAAGAGTTCTTTGTTCTGGATGCAAACGATATTCATGTTTTGCAAACATTTTCTCCCAAATCTGGCTTGTCTTTTAGCTTACCTAAACATGAAAAGAAAGAGTGAAGTGAAGTGAAGCATTGGTTGCGCATTCGTGTCCTACTCTTTGTGACCCCATGGACCAGGACACACCAGGCTTTTCTGTCCACAGAATTCTCCTGGGAAGAATATTGGATAAAGTTGCCATTTCCTTCTCCAGGAGGTCTTCCTGACCCAGGGATTGAAAAGACCCAGGTCTCTTGCATTGCAGGAAAACTTTTTACCATCTGAGCCATCAGGGAAGCTCATTTTTTAAAGAGTGTGATATTTAATTTTATGTGTCACCTTGGCTAAGCTACAGTACACTGATATTTGGTCAAATATTGTTTTGGATATTTCCATGGTGTTTTTGTTTGCTTGCTTGCTTTGGGAGGGAATTCAACTGACATTTAAATTGGTGGGCCAAAAACTTGAATATACCTTCCACCTGTATTCTGTGACTTCTATTTCTCTGGAAAACCTTGACCAATATATAGAGTAAATATTTTTAATTTTGACAAAGTTCAATTTGTTAATTGCTATATTCTTTTATAGATTGTGGGATTCTGTGTGTATTTTGCTTAAAAAATTTGTCCTTACACAATGTCACAGAAGTTTTCTTTGTTGTCTTATAGTCTGGTTTTAGCTTTCATATTTTGCTTTATGATTCATCTTTGTGTAGGTGGGAGATTACAAGACGCTTACAAGTGTCTGCCTGTGCTCACCATCTCTCACTCAAGCCCCAGCCCTAGCCCCTAACTATTAATACAATATAGACCTAAATCATCCCTTCTGGACCTGCTTTAGTGTCTTTCCTGCTTCTGCAAGACCTCAATTATGTAAGTAATAAACCTCTTCTAGCTTTTGGGTGTGTGCACATATGGCCTCCATCAGTCTTGACCTTGACCCGAATTTGAGATTGGGTTCATCTGCTTCTGAAAGTGACTGTGTATTTTTGTTTGTGTTTAACCACTCAGTCATGTCTGAGTCTTTGCAACACCATGGACTGTAGCCTGCCAGGCTCCTCTGTCCATGGGATTCTCCAGGTAAGAATACTAGAGTGGGTAGCTGTTCCCTCCTTGAGGGGATCTTCTTGATCCAGGGATCAAACTTGGGTCTCCTACATTGCACGAGGATTCTTTACCATCGGAACAACTAGGGAAGCCCCAAATGTCACCATAACAGCCATTAATCTAGTCACTGTAGTCTTCCTACTGATATCTTTGTATGGTATATGTTTTCCATATATTTACTTTCATCCTACTTTTTAATCTGGGAAGTGTTACTCTTGTAGACACTTTACATTTGGGTCTAGTTTTTAAATCCATTCTGACAACTTCTTTCTTTTAGTTGTTGCCCAGTACATAATATAACTTATCATATGTTTGATTTTGCACCTATCATTTCTTATTTCTTGTCTACATATACATTTAAACATTTTTAATTCTTTCTATCTCATGTACTGATTTATTTACTCTCTAAATTTTCATCTTAAAATTATTACATGTATCATATCCACATAGACTCAGTCAGTCAGTCATTTCACTCACTCAGTGGTACCCAGCTCTTTGTGACCCCATGGCCTCCCTGTCCTTTGCCAACTCATGGAGTCTACTCAGACTCATGTCCATTGAGTCAGTGATGCCATCCAGCCATCTCATCCTCTGTCATCCCCTTCTCCTCCTGCCTTCAATCTTTCCCAGCATCAGGGTCTTTACCAATGAGTCAGTTTTTCTCATCAAGAAGCCAAAGTATTGGAGCTTCAGCTTCAAAATCAATCTTTTCAATGAATATTCAGGACTGATCTCCTTCAGAATGGACTGGTTGGATCTCCTTGTAGTGCAAGGGACTGTCAAGAATCTTCTCCAACACCACAGTTCAAAAGCATCAATTCTTTGGTGCTCAGCTTTCTTTATAGTCCAACTCTCATATCCAAAAATGACTACTGGAAAACCATAGCTTTGACTAGATGGAACTTTGTTGGCAAAATAATGTCTCTGGTTTTTACTATGCTGTCTAGGTTGGTCACAGCTTTTCTTCCAAGGAGCAAGCGTCTATTAATTTCATGGCTGCAGTCACCATCTGCAGTGATTTTGGAGCCCCCCCAAAATATAGTCTGTCACTGTTTCCACTGTTTCCCCATCTATTTCCCATGAAGTGATGGGACCAGATGCCATGATCTTAGTTTTCTGCATGTTGAGTTTTAAGCCAACTTTTCCACTTTCCTCTTTCACTTTCATCAAGAGGCTCTTTAGTTCTTCTTGGCTTTCTGCCATAACGGTGGTGTCATCTGCATATATGAGTTTATTGATATTTTTCCTGGCAATCTTGATTCCATCTTGTGCCTCCTCCAGCCCAGCTCTGCATATAAGTTAAATAAGCAGAGTGACAATATACAGTCTTGACATACTCCTTTTCCTATATGGAACCAGTCTGTTGTTCCATGTCCAGTTCTAACTGCTGCTTCCTGACTTGCATACAGATTTCTCAGGAGGCAGGTAAAATGGTCTGGTATTTCCATCTCTTTCAGAATTTTCCATCGTTTGTTGTGATCCACACAGTCAAAGGCTTTAGCATAGTCAATAAAACAGGAGATGTTTTTCTGAAACTCTCTTGCTTTTTCGATGATCCAACAAATGTTGGCAGTTTGATCTCTGGTTCCCCATAGACTATGAACCCTATAAGAAAATGTTATAAAATTTCCTGAAATACAATAGCTATATCATTTATATAGAAGTGAAAAGAATAAAAAGCCAAAAAAATTAATTTTTTTTTGCCTTGGACACGTACCAATTTTAGTATTGCACATTTTATTCTGTGGAAGTGAGTTTCTGTCTGACACTATTTCCATTCATCCTGAAGAACCTTCTTTATGGTATCATATAAAGCAGATCTACTGGCAAAGAATTATGGCAGTTTTCTTTTATATGAAAATGGCTTCATTTTGCCTAGTTTTTGAAGAATATTTTCACTAAGCTATAGAATCTTGGATGGATTCTTTTTCTTTTAATCTGTTCTAACCTCCATGACTTCTCATGAGAAATAAGCTATTAATTTGCTTACTATTCTCTTATTTATAATATTTCATTTTTTCCCCTTGAGATTCACAAGATTTTCCCTTTATTTTGGTTTTCAAGGGGTGAATAATAAGAAAATCTGAGAAGCGAAGCAGGTGTAGCCACTGCAGAGAGGACTGTGGGAACTGCTGCCTCTGTGAAGCTGCTCCCTCTGTGGGAACACGTCTAGGGGGACAGGGAAGGACCTGGGGCTGCTCTTGGTCAGTGGGATAAAAGCTGCAAAGGTGAACTGTACATGGGGCACAGTAGAGAGGCCTGATAAACACAGAAGAGCACACCTGAGGCCCGATGGACACTTTTATTTTTGTTTGTATTCATATCTGACCCACTATGACTCTTTTGAGAGCAATGAAGTCTATCCCTCAAATCTCACTCAAGATTAATGAGAAACAATGAAGGTTTTCAAGCACATTTAAAGACTTTTTTTTTTTTTTCATAGCTATTGCTCTGGCTTAATTTTGAAGAAGGGAGCAAGAGTGCTCCATTACAGCTCTGTAGGCAAAAGCAAATAATCGCTAGGACATGAAATGCAATAGCATAGGTGGTCTGGAGAAAATGTAGTTGAAGTGTAGGTTGGAGGTAGACCCAAAAGAACTTGGTGGTAGATTATATGTGAAAGAAAAGTAGAATTGTGTCAAAGGTGATTCAAGAATAAATAAAGAGATGGTGAGGGTAGAAGTATTGGAAAACAGCTGGTTGGGAGACAGGGTAGAGGGGAAACTTGACTTGGGGGCATAAAAATGTAAGGTTCTTGTATTCCATTCACATGGAAATGTTCGCTAAGCAGTGAGATATTTGATCTAGGATCTCAGGGCACTGAACTGAGGTGAACATATGCACTTGAGAGTCAACATCAAAGCGATGGAAACTGAAATGCTATAGACATGATGATATCCTAGAAAAATGAGAACAAAAACTGGGAAAGAAACTATGGGATAGATAGAAGAGCTCACTAACGGCCTAAGATGGAGGGTTATATTTCATATAACAATATATGTTTATTGTTGGTCATGATAATGATTTGGAAATCAAATTTTGTTTACTGATGTGATTTAAAACATAATGCAATATTGAGGATCATCTTTCCTTAGGTTTATGCTATCTGTTCCACTTTTTATTTTGCTCCAATAAAAAGTATATGAAGCATCTTATTAATAAGCTTTACACTGTACATTTCACTACTCCAAATGACCATCAACCTAACATCCAGACAGATAACCTATCAAGACTTCTCTCTGGGCATTTCTAATTGAATATTTTCTATTACAATACAAATTGAACTTGACAGCTTTTCCCCAACTGCAATATTACTTTAAATTGCTATCATTTTATCAGTGGAAAATCGAGACAGCATAAAAAATAATACAAATGACTAACTGCTTAGACAGCTAGGGTTTTCGACTTCCACTCTCTGGTAAATTGGGTGGTAAACAGTATTAACCGCCATGTCCAGTTAAATATCTACTAGACATAAATAATCTTACTTGAACATTTAAAGACTAAGTTGTGTAAATTTATACCTCATTAAAACAAAGGTGATGTCAGACTTAATAAATGTAACTGCCAGTGACCATCACTCCTCCAGTTGCTTAAGGAGATGCTCATCTATATCTTGTAAATTGTAATTACAGTTCAAACTTTAAAGATAAGCAATTATCAGGATTCAGTAAATTAAATATCAGTTGTCTCCCTACAGAATTACCCTTCAGAGACTTTCATTATACTGAGACACTTTATCTTTTCCCTTTTTAAAAGTTATTTAATTATGGAAAAAGCCTCAATTGCAACCATCCAATGGTTCTGTCTTCTTAATATTCAGAGAAACAGTTTGATTCAGATACTATGTAGAATAACTACCTTTAAGTAACACATTGTCACTGGCAAACTCATTAAAGATTTAACTGTGAACTCAGCATTTATTACAATACAGTATGCGACTATCATTAAAATTTGCATAAAATATACAAATCTATGTCATCTGTAGTCTCCTCCTGTAGTTAAGACAGCAATCTTTATGAATGTTGAACCCTGACCATTCTCTTTATTTTGTTGTTTAAATCTTCTTAACCATCTAGTCAAGGCTATGGTTTTTCCAGTGGTCATATATGGATGTGAGAGTTGGACTGTGAAGAAGGCTAAGTGCCGAAGAATTGATGCTTTTGAACTGTGGTGTTGGAGAAGACTCTTGAGAGTCCCTTGGACTGCAAGGAGATCCAACCAGTCCATTCTGAAGGAGATCAGCCCTGGGATTTCTTTGGAAGGAATGATGCTAAAGCTGAAACTCCAGTACTTTGGCCACCTCACGCGAAGAGTTGGCTCACTGGAAAAGACTCTGATGCTGGGAGGGATTGGGGGCAGGAGAAGGGGACGACAGAGGATGAGGTGGCTGCATGGCATCACTGACTCGATGGACGTGAGTCTGAGTGAACTCTGGGAGTTGGTGATGGACAGGGAGGCCTGGCGTGCTGCGATTCATGGAGTCGCAGAGTCAGACATGACTGAGTGACTGAACTGAACTGAAGTAACATAAGCATAGGAAACAAACTGCTTTTGATTGGCATGTTTTCCTTGATTTACATATTATTCTACTTTTTAAAAATATGTATGCTATGGTAGTTCCCTGCTGGTCTAGTGGTTGGAATTCAGTGCTTTCCCTGCTGGAACCTAGCTTCAGTCCCTGCTTCTGGCCAGGGAACTTGCCAGAAATCCCACAAGCCAGGAGGCACAGCCAAAATAAGTAAAATAAAATTTAAAAATTAAAGATTTTTAATAATATGCTTTTAGATACACATTAGAGCACCTCTCCCCAATTCACTAGGGACCCCTCCAAAACATTCTGAATTACTCATTTAACTGACTGCTCTTCACGCTTCTTCAGTTTTGGGATTTGTAATTTTTATAATCATTTACATATGTGGGACCTTCTCAGTGGCTGTTTTAAATACAATCTTATTTTTCAAATTAGTTAATATTAAGATGTCAACACACACATCCCATTAGTAGGACCTCCTTCTGAATGAATTGGTTAATATGGAATATCCTATGTTAATGTCATGTGCTGCAAATTAGACAGGAAGAGGTTTGGCCAATTTCACATTCTTTAAGAGAAGTGTTTATTTGGTCTGCACTCTCCCAGCATAACAATTTTTATCAGAATTGTCATTTGGGTTAACCTCAACCCAATCATTTCAATCATTGTTATAAATAATTGTTATAAATAAAAGAATTCAGTATTGAAAATGCTGTACATGTAGATGCTGACATTGAAATGAGAAATAGATAAGGTTGATTTTATTGCCAAATATAATTTCGTACAAGTTTATAAATAATATAGAGATAGGCCTGTCTTAACCTAAAGTTTTCTAATAGTAATTGGTTGCTTGTGGCTAACGGGGTCCTCTGCAATGACTATACTTTATTTTGACATGAGTGCTGCTTATCCTTTTTGAGGTGCATTGTGTTGTTTGCTGCCCTCATCAGACTTGTCAATTTTGTTTCTTCTTGGTAGAAACACCTTTATTTACTGGTTGTTTCGACTTGCTAGAAACACCTTTCTTAACTACCTACCCATCTGCAAGGGGGAATTATTCAAAGTTAAGGAGTTTCAATGTTGCTTTTTCTTGAATGATGTAATCTCAAAGTTGTGGCATTCATAAAATCCCCAAAACTATTTTCTCTGTTTCTAGAAGTGTTTCTCTTTGTGGACTTCACCTTCTTGCCTTCAACTTCATCCACTTAACCCCTTCCTGATGATGCTGACAGGTCTTGGCAGGGGATGGAATTTATATTTTCTCTGCTGGTAGGAAACATAAATTCAAGAATGAATTAAAAATGAAAAATCCCCTCATTGAGGAGGAATGTAGAGTCTATAGTATATTCAAATATTCATTTGGCTATAAATATTTAGTTTTATTCATGTCTGAAAACATGCAAAAATCAGTTATTGTATTCAAAATACAATATTGTATTAGAACAAAGCTAGTGAAGGTGTTGTATTCCAGCTGAGCTATTTCTAATTCTAACGGATGATGCTGTTAAAGTGCTGCACTCAATAGCCAGCAAATTTGGAAAATTCAGCAGTGGCCAGAGGACTGGAAAAGATCAGTTTTCATTCCAATCTCAAAGGGCAGTGCAAAACAATGTTCACACTACCACACAATTGCACTCATTTCACATGCTAACAAAGTGATGCTCAAAATTCTCTAAAGTAGGCTTCAAAAGAATGTGACCAAAAAATTCCAGATATTCAATCTGGATTTAGAAAAGGCAGAGGAACCATAGATCAAATTGCCAACATTTTTTGGGTCATAGAATAAGCTAGTCAATTCCAGAAAAACATCTACTCTGGTGTTATTAACTATGCTAAAGCCTTTGACTGTGGGGACCACAATAAACTGTGGAAAATTCTTCAAGAGATAGAAATACCAGAAAGCCTTACCTGCCTCCTGAGAAATCTGTAAGCAGGTCAAGAAGCCACAGTTAGAACCAGACCTGGAACAATGGACTGCTCAAAATTGGCGGGAGAGTTCATCAAGGTTGTATATTGTCACGCTGCTTATTTAACTTGTATGCTGAGCACATCATGCAAAATGTTGGGCTGGATAAAGCACAAACTGGAATCAAGAATTTGAGTAGAAATATCAATAACCTAAGATATGCAGATGACACCACCCTGATGGCAGAAAGTGAAGAGGAACTAAAGAACCTCTTGATGGAGATGAAAGAGAAGAGTGAAAAAGCTGGCTTAAAACTCAACATTCAAAAAACTAAGATCATGGAATCCAGTCCCATCAGTTCAGTTCAGTTCAGTTCAGTTCAGTCTCTCAGTCATGTCCCACTCTTTGCAACCCCATGAATCACAGCACACCAGGCCTCACTGTCCATCACACACTCCCAGAGTTCACTCAAACTCATGTCCACTGAGTCGGTGAGGCCATCCAGCCAGCTCATCCTCTGTCGTCCCCTTCTCCTCCTGCCCCTTCCCAGCATCAGGGACTTTTCCAATGAGTCAACTCTTCACATCAGGTGGCCGAAGTATTGGAGTTTCAGCTTCAGCATCAGTCCCTCCAATGAACACCCAGGACTGATCTCCTTTAGGATGGACTGATTGAATCTCCTTGCAGTCCAAGGGACTCTCAAGAGTCTTCTCCAACACCACAGTTAAAAACCATCAATTCTTCAGCACTTAGCTTTCTTCACAGTCCAGCTCTTACATCCATACATTACCACTGGAAAACCATAGCCTTGACTAGACAGATCTTTGCTGGCAAAGTAATATCTCTGTTTTTCAATATGCTATCTAGATTGGTCATAACTTTCCTTCCAAAGAGTGTCTTTGAATTTCATGGCTGCAATCACCATCTGCAGTGATTTTAGAGCCCCAAAAAATAAAGTCTGATGCAGTTTCCACTGTTTCCTCATCTATCTGCCATGAAGTGATGGGACCAGATGCCATGATCTTCATTTTCTGAATGTTGAGCTCTAAGCCAAAATTTTCACTCTCCTCTTTCACTTTCATCAAGAGGCTTTTTAGTTCCTCTTCACTTTCTGCCATAAGGGTGGTGTCATTTGCATATCTTAGGTTATTGCTATTTCTCCCGGCAATCTTGATTCCAGCTTGTACTTCTTCCAGCCCAGCGTTTCTCATGATGTACTCTGCATATAAGTTAAATAAGCAGGGTGACAATATACAGCCTTGACGTATTCCTTTTCCTATTTGGAACCAGTCTGTTGTTCCATATCCAGTTCTAACTGTTGCTTCCTGATTTGCATATAGGTTTCTCAAGAGGCAGGTCAGGTGGTCTGGTATTCCCATCTCTTTCAGAATTTTCCACAGTTTATTGTGGTCCACACAGTCAAAGGATTTGGCATAATCAATAAAGCAGAAACAAATATTTTTCTGGAACTCTCTTGCTTTTTCAATGATCCATCAGATGTTGGCAATTTGATCTCTGATTCCTCTGCCTTTTCTAAAACCAGCTTGAACATTTGGAAGTTCACTGTTCATGTACTCCTGAAGCCTGGCCTGGAGAATTTTGAGCATTACTAGCATGTGAGATGAGTGCAATTGCGCAGTAGTTTGAGCATTCTTTGCCATAGCCTTTCTTTGTGATTGGAGTGAAAACACTTTTTCCAGTCCTGTGGCCACTGCTGAGTTTTCCAAATTTGCCAGCATATTGAGTGCAGCACTTTCACAGCATCATCTTTCAGGATTTGAAATAACTCCACTGAAATTCCATCACCTCCACTAGCTTTGTTCATAGGGATGCTTTCTAAGGCCCACTTGACTTCACATTCCAGGATGTCCCACTCTAGGTGAGTGATAACACCATCCTGATTATCTGGGTTGTGAAGCTCTTTTTTGTACAGTTCTGTGTATTCTTGAAACCCCTTCTTAATACCTTCTGCTTCAGTTTGGTCCACATCATTTCTGTCCTTTAGCGAGCCCATCTTGGCATGAAGTGTTCCCTTGGTATCTCTCATTTTCTTGAAGAGATCTCTCATCTTTCCCATTCTGTTGTTTTCCTCTATTTCTTTGCATTGATCGCTGAAGGCTTTCTTATACCTCCTTGCTTTTCTTGGAACTTTGCATTCAGAGGCTTATATCTTTCCTTTTCTGCTTTTTTTTTTTTCGCTTCTCTTCTTTTCACAGCTATTTGTAAGGCCTCCCCAGACAGCTATTTTGCTTTTTTGCATTTCTTTTCCATGGGGATGGTCTTGATCCCTGTCTCCTGTACAATGTCACAAACCTCTGTCCATAGTTCATCAGGCACTCTGTCTATCATATATAGTCCCTTAAATCTATTTCTCACTTCCACTGTATAATCATAAGGGATTTGATTTAGGTCATACTTGAATGGTCTAGTGGTTTTCGCCACTTTCTTCAATTTCAGTCTGAATTTGGCAATAATGAGTTCATGATCTGAGCCACAATCAGCTCCTGGTCTTGTTTTTGCTAACTGTAGTGAGCTTCTCCATCTTTGGCTGCAAATAATATAATCAATCTGATTTCAGTGTTGACCATCTAGGGATGTTCATGTGTAGAGTCTTCTCTTGTGTTGTTGGAAGAGGGTGTTTGCTATGACCAGTGCGTTCTCTTGGAAAAACTCTATTAGTCTTTGCCCTGCTTTATTCTGCATTCCAAGGCCAAATTTGCCTGTTACTCCAGATGTTTCTTGACTTCCTACTTTTGCATTCCAGTCCCCTATAATGAAAAGGACATCGTTTTGGGGTGTTAGTTCTAAAAGGTCTTGTAGGTCTTCATAGAACCGTTCAACTTCAGCTTCTTCAGCATTACTGGTTGGGGCCTAGATTTGGATTACCTTGATATTGAATGGTTTGCCTTGGAAACGAATAGAGATCATTCTGTCGTTTTTGAGATTGGATCCAAGTACTGCATTTCGGACTCTTTTTTTGACCATGATGGCTACTCCATTTCTTCTGAGGGATTCCTACCTGCAGTAGTAGATATAATGGTCCTCTGAGTTAAATTCACCCATTCCAGTCCATTTTAGTTCACTGGTTCCTAGAATGTCGATGTTCATTGTTGCCATCTCTTGTTTGACCACTCCCAATTTGCCTTGATTCATGGACCTGACATTCCAGGTTCCTATGCAATATTGCTCTTTACAGCATCAGACCTTGCTTCTATCACCAGTCACATCCACAACTGGGTATTGTTTTTGCTTTGGCTCCATCCCTTCATTCTTTCTGGAGTTATTTCTCCACTGATCTCTAGTAGCATATTGGGCAGCTACTGACCCAGGGAATTCCCCTTTCAGTATCCTGTCGTTTTGCCTTTTCACTGTTCATGGGGTTCTCAAGGCAAGAAAACAGACATGGTTTGCCATTCCCTTCTCCAGTGGACCACATTCTGTCAGACCTCTCCACCATGACCCTCCCATTTTGGGTAGCCCCACACGGCATGGCTTAGTTTCATTGAGTTAGACAAGACTGTGGTCTGTGATCAGATTGGCTAGTTTTCTGTGATTATAGTTTCGGTGTGTCTGCCCTCTGATGCCCTCTCACAATACCTACCATCTTACTTGGGTACTTCATGGCAAATAGACAGGGAAACAATGGAAATAGTGATAGATTTTCTTTTCTTGGGCTCCAAAATCACTACAGATGGTGATGGCAGTCATAAAATTAAGACACTTGCTCCTTGGAAGAAAAACTATGACCAACTTAGACAATGTATTAAAAACCAGAGACATTATTTTGCTGATAAAGGTCTGTATAGTCAAAGCTATGGGTTTTCCAGTAGTTATGTACAGATGTGAGAGTTGAAGCATAAAGATGGCTAAGTGCTAAAGAACTAATGCTTTTGAACTATGGTGTTGGAGAAGACTCTTGCAAGTCCCTTGGACTGCAAGGAGATCAAACCAGTCAACTCTAAAGTAAATCAGTCCTAAATATTCATTGGAAGGACTGATGCTAAAGTTGAAGCTCCAATATTTTGGCCACCTGATTGAACGAGCTGACTCATTATAAAATACCCTGATGCTGGGAAAGACTGAAGGCAGCAAGAGAAGGGGATGGCAGAGGATGAGATAGTTGGGTGGCACCACCAACTCACCGGATATGAGTTTGAGCAAGCTCTGGGAGATGGTGAAGGACAGGGAAGGCTGGCATGCTGCAATCCATGGGGTCACAAAGAGTCAGACATGACTGTGAGACTGAACATCAGCAACAATTTGAGGTAACTTTAAACAAGTCTTCTACAGGACTTCCCTCGTGGTCCAGTGCTTAAGATTCTGCCTACCAATGCACAGTGTGTGGTTTCCATCACTGGTCTGAGAGCCAAGATCCCAGGGCCAATAAAATATATATATATATTTTTTTTCAGATATATATATATATGAAACAATACTGTAACAAATTCAATAAAGACAAAAAAAGATGGTCCACACTAAAAAATCTCTTTAAAAAATGTTAAGAAAAATTCTTTTCTATATTAACCATTTCATTTAAAATGGCAGTCATTCATTCCATCAAGCAGGACTTATTTAGTGATAAAAAGCAATCTTTACACTCAAACAAATATAACTCTACTTAGATATAACACATAGTAGGTCTGAAAGGGAAGTGATACAGATTGAAATTGAATTTGGGAAGCCACACTTAATTATCACATTGAGTTCAGATTTGACAAACCAGGGTAGGTCAGGGAGTTCCTGGGTGAATCAGACAGAAGAGTCATGCGTAGCCTCAAAGGAGGAAGGTGTCCAGTTGCCATCTGGCTGTTGGTTGCTGCCTTTGAAGCTTGTAGCTTCACATTTCCCAAAACAACCACAAACACACCTGACTTGAAAAGAGAACTATCTGGTTTTCCCAGATTCTTGATCACATTTCCATTCGTCAGGTGTTCTCATGAGAGTCTCCCCAGGTTCTCCTTTCATGGGTGGATAGAGGGGGAGTCCGCTGGTACAGCGTCGTGGTTAAGGTAGCTTTGGGGCATGAGAAGTTTTGTAGCAAATGTACACTCACTCTTTTTGAATAGCCAACTGATTAGTTACCTTAGTAACTATGTAATACAACAAATTACATTTAAAAAAAAAACAACCTGTGGAGTCAGACATGGAAATTCAAACGGTGTTTCTTCCACACACTCCTATCTGACTTAAGGCAGGTTAACTATTTTAAGTCTTGAAATTATTTTCTATGGGAGAATTTTCCACATCATCTAAACCAGATTAGGTGATCTTTTCAAAAAATATTTATTCATTTATTTGTTTGTTTGTTTTTGGCTGTGTTGGGTCTTAGTTGCAGCATGAAGGATCTTACTTGTGGTGCATGGGCTCCAGAACATCTGGGCTTTGTACTTTGGGGCACACAAGCTCTCCAGTTGCAGTGCACAGGCTCAGTAGTTGCACCATGGGTTTACTGGCCCTGTGACATGTGGTATCTTAGTTTCCTGAACAGGGATTGAACCCATATCCTCTGCATTGAAAGGCAGATTCTTAACCACTGGATGATGAAGGAAATTGCAAATCTGATTAGGTGGTCTTTATGTCTGCTTTTGTAGTATTTCTTAACTATCTCTTCTGGACATTTTCAAAACATACAAAGCTTGTAAAAACAATGAACAAATTTAAAACAATACTAATTTGTACAATATATTTATTCCCTGACATTTGTAAACTCCATGAGACCAAGAGACTCCTTTCATGTTATTTACAATAAGATGTTAGAAAGTAGCACCATGCCAGTACACAGAACTTTGTACTTATCTTCCTGGCAGATTGAGTAAATAGTGCCAATTTCCTTATCTTTGAATTGGAGTGAGTATAAAATACTGAAAAAGTTTGTGATGAGAATCAAGTAACAGATATGTGAAGCATCTAACATAGTTCAGTCTTCTCAGTAAGATGTTCGATATTAAGCTCATCATCTTCCTTTCTCTGAACAAACTGTACATACAAGAGGAAAACAGCTTTTACTGCATTTATAAAATTTCTGAAATGCAGTTATTTGTCTATAGAAGTATTTATAGATGTGTTTTCTAAAATATCTAATGAATTCTTGACTTTAACTTCTGTCAGGATTTGAAAATAACGTTAGTTGAATTTCAGTTCAGTTCAGTTCAGTTGCTCAACTGTGTACACTTTTTGTGACCCTATGGACTGCAGCATGCCAAGCTTCCCTGTCCATCACCAATTCCCGGAACTTGTTCAAACTCATGTCCATTAAGTCAGGGATGCCATCTAATCATCTCATCCTCTGTCACACCCTCTCCTATTGCTTTCAATCATCCCAGCATCAGGGTTTTTTTCCAATGACTGAGTTCTTCGCATCAGGTGCCCAAAGCATTGGAGCTTCAGCATCAGCACTTCCAATGAATATTCAGGACTGATTTCCTTTAGGATTGACTGATTTCATCGCCTTGAAATCCAAGGAACTCTCAAGAGTCTTCTCCAACACCACAGTTCAAAAGTATCGAACCTTCTGCGCTCAGCTTTCTTTATAGTCCAATTCTCACATCCATACATGACTACTGGAAAAACTGTAACTTTAACTAGATGGACCTTTGTCAACAAAGTACTGTCTCTGCTTTTAAATGTGCTGTCTAGGTTGGTCATAGTTTTCTTCCAAGGAGCAAGTGTATTTTAATTTCATGGCTGCAGTCACCATCTGCAGTAATTTTGGAGCCCAAGTACAGAAAATCTGTCACCATTTCCATTGTTTCCCCATCTATTGGCCATGAAGTGACGGGACCAGATGCCACGATCTTTGAATGTTGACTGTTTTAGAATGTTGAGTTCTAGGCCAGCTATTTCATGCTCCTCTTTCACTTTCATCAAGAGGCTCTTTAGTTCTTCACTATCTGCCAAGAGGGTTGTGTCATCTGCATATCTTAGGTTATCGATATTTCTCCTGGAAATCTTGATTCCAGCTTATGCTTGACCCAGCCCAGCATTTCGCATGATGTACTCTGCATACAAGTTAAATAAGCAGAGTGACAATATGCAGCCTTGATGTACTTCTTTCCCAATTTTGGAGCAGTCTGTTGTTTCATGTCTGGTTCTTACTGCTGCTTCTTGACCTGCTTACAGGTTTCTCAGGAAGCAGGTGAGATGGTCTGGTATTCCCATCTCTTTAAGAAATTCCCACAGTTTGTTGTGACCCACACAAAGGATTTAGCATAGGCAATGAAGCAGAAATAGATATTTTTCTGGAATTCTATAGCTTTTTCTATGATCCAACAATTGTTGGCAATTTGATCTGTGGTTCCTCTGCCTTTTCTAAGTCCAGTTTGAACATTTGGAAATTCTCAGTTCACAGTCTGTTGAAGCTTCACTTGGAGAATTTTGAGCATTACTCTGCTGAAATGAGATGAGTGCAACTGGGCAGTAGTTTGAATTGTCTTTGGCATTGCCTTTCTTTGAGATTGGAATGAAAACTGACCTTTTCAAATCCTGTGGCCACTGCTAAGTTTTCCAAATTTGCTGCCATATTGAGTGCAGCACTTTAACAGCATCACCTTTTAGGATTTGAAATGGCTCAGCTATAATTCCCGGAGAAGGCAATGGCACCCCACTCCAGTACTCTTGCCTGGAAAATCCCATGGAGAGAGGAGCCTGGTAGGCTACAGTCCATGGAGTCGCTAGGAGTTGGACACGACTGAACAACTTCACTTTCACTTTTCACTTTCCTGCATTGGAGAAGGAAATGGCAACCCACTCCAGTGTTCTTGCCTGGAGAATCCCAGGGATGGGAGAGCTTGGTGGGCTGCCGTCTCTGGGGTCGCATAGAGTTGGACACGACTGAAGCAACTTAGCAGCAGCAGCTAGAATTCCATCACCTCCACTAGCTTTGTTTGTAGTGATGCTTCCTAAAGTCCACTTGACTTCACATTCCAGGATGTCTGGCTCTAGGTGAGTGATCACACAATCGTGGTTATCTGGATCATTAAGATCTTTTTTGTATAGTTCTTCTGTGTATTCTTGGAATGTCTTCTTAATATCTGTGCCTTCTGTTAAGTCTGCACCATTTCTGTCTTTTCTTGTGCCTGTCTTTGCATGAAATGTTTCCTTGGTATCTCTAATTTTCTTGCAGAGACCTCTAGTATTTCCCATTCTATCGTTTTCCTCTACTTGTTTGCAATGACCACTTAGGAAAGCTTTCTTATATCTCTCCTTGCTATTCTTTGGAATTCTGAATTCAGATGGATATATCTTTCCTTTTCTCCTTTGCCTTGTGCTTTTCTTCTTTTCTCAGATATTTGTAAGTCCTCCTCAGACAACTATTTTGCCTTTTTGCATTCTTTTTCTTGGGGATGGTTTTGATCACAACTTCCTATACAATGTTACAAACCTCTTTCCATTGCTCTTAAGGCATTCTGTCTATTAAATCTAATCCTTTGAATCTCTTTGTCACTTCCCCTGTATATTCAAAGGGATTTGATTTAGGTCATACCTGAATGGTCTAGTTGTTTTCCATAGTTTCTTCCATTTAAGTCTGAATTTTGCAATAAAGAGTTCACAGTTGGAGCTACAGTCAGCTCCTGGTAGTGTTTTTGCTGACTGTATAGAGCTTCTCCATTTTTGGCTGCAAAGAATATAATCGATCTGATTTCGGTCTTGAACATCTGATGCTGTCTATGTGTAGAGTCGTCTCTTGTGTTGTTGGAAGAGGGTGTTTGCTATGACAAGTGTGTTCTGTTGGCAAAACTCTGTTAGTCTTTGCCCTGCTTCATACTGTACTCCAAGGCCAAACTTGCCTGTTACTCCAGGTATCTCTTGACTTTCTGTTCTTTCATTCTAGTCCCCTATGATGGAAATGACATCTTTTCTTTTGGTGTTAGTTCTAGAAGGTCTTATAAGTCTTCACAGAACTGTTCAACTTCAGCTTCTTCAGCATTAGTGGTTAGGTCATAGACTTGGGTTACTGTGATAATGAATGGTTTGCCTTGGAAACAAACAGATCATTCTGTCATTTTTGAGATTGCACTCAAGAACTGCATTTTGGACTCTTGTTGACTATGAGGGCTGATCCATTTCTTCTAAAGGGTTCTTGTCCACAGTATTAGATGTAATGGTCATCCAAATTCAATTCACCCATTCTGGTCCATTTTAGTTCATTGATTCCTAAAATGTTGATGTTCACTCTTGCCATCTCCTGCTTGACCACTTCCAATTTACCTTGATTCATGGACCTAACATTCCAGGTTCCTATGCAAGATTGTTCTTTACAACATCAGACTTAACTTCCATCACCAGTCACATTCACAACTGGGTGTTGTTTTTGCATTGGCTCAGCCTCTTCATTTTTTCCTGAGCTATTTCTCCACTCTTCTCCAGTAGTATATTCAGCACCTACCAAGTGGAGGAGTTCATCTTTTAATGTCATAACTCTTTGCCTTTTCATACTGTTCATGGGGTTCTCAAGGCAATAATACTGGTTTGCCAGTGGTTTGCCATTCCCTTCTCCAGTGGACCACATTTTGTCAGAACTCTCCACCATGACCCATCCATCTTGGATGGCCCTGCATGGCATAACTCATAGTTTCATTGAGTTAGACAAGGCAGTGATCCATGTGATCAATTTGGTTATTTTTCTTTGATTTTTGTTTTCGTCTGTCTGCTTTCTGATGGATAAGAATAAGAGGCTTGTGGAAGTTTCCTGATTGGAGGGTTTGGCTTTCGGGGAATCTGGGTCTTGCTCTGATGGCTGTGGCCATGCTCAGTAAATCTTTAATCCAACTTTCTGTTGATGTAGGAGGCTCTGTTCTCTCCCTTTGGTTTTTCCTGAGGCAACCTCCTTCAAAAAAACTTATGCCAGCACCACTCTGCAGCCCCGAGGACTTTTGCATTTAGTGCCCTGACCCCGCAGCAGGTCACTGTCGACCCATACCCACACCAGAGACTCCTGGACACTCATAGGCAAGTCTGGTTCAGTCTCTAGTGCAGTCACTGCTCCTTTCTTCTGGGTTCTGGTGTGCACAAAGTTTTGTTTATGCGCTCCAAGAATCTGTTTCCCCAATCCTGCAGAAGTTCTGTAATCAAATCTCACTGGCCTTCAAAGTCAAATTCCTTGGGGGTCCTCAGTCCCTTTGCTGGATCTCCAGGTTTGGGAATCTGTTGTGGACCATAGAATTTTGCAACAGTGCAAGAACTTCTTTGATACAATTGTTCTCCAGTTTGTGGGTCATCTGCTCGGTGGCTTTATGGTGGGCCTAATGGTGACCTCCTTCAAGAGGATTTAGGACATGTGCCACACCTCCCAGGTCTATTGCAGCCAGAGCTCCTGTCCGCATGGTGGCCACTGCTGATCCATAACTCCTGAGCAGACACTCAAACACTCAAAGGCAGGTCTGACTCAGTCTCTTGTGGGGTCTCTGGGTCCTGGTGCACACAAGTTTTTTTTGAGCCTTCCTTCCAGGCATCTCTGGTGGGTAAGGGGCTTGCAATAAGTACAGTTTCATTCCTCCTACCATTTTGTTGGGGCTTCTCCTTTGCCTTTGGATGTGCAGTATCTTTTTTTGGTGCGAGTCAACATTCTCCTGTCGATGGTTGTTCAGCAGCAAGTTGCAATTTTGGAGTTCTCACAGTGGAAGATGAGCTCAGGTCCTACTCTGCCATCTTCTAGTTGAATTTAACAACAAATTATTTGTTTCCTACTAATATTATGTTCAGTGAACTAGTTTAGATGTTTGAAATATACACTTGGAAAATGTATATTCTCCTTATAACAGAATCTAGGTTTTATCTGTCAGCTTCTATCCCCCTGATATATTTTCCTATCACAGAAGCAGAATGGCTTCCCTGGTGGCTCAGACTGGGAATCTGCCTGCAGAGCAGAAGACCTGGGTTTTATCTCTGGGTTGGGAAAATCCCCTGGAGGAGGGCATATCAACCCATTCCAGTATTCTTGCCAGGAGAATTCCCATGGACAAAAGAACCTGGTGGGTCACAAAGATTCAGACATGACTGAATGACTAAGCGCACCAGGCAGAATACCCTTCAGTGTAAGGCTAGTTCACATCTTGAACAGGCACAAGCCATGAAAGGACAAACACACTCTTTTTCTCCCTCATTTAAATGCAGTGCTTAATCCATGACACCACTTTGTATTTTAACAGAAAAGTATTAATAGTTTATAGAAATGATTGTGCCATATGCACAAAAGTCCACCAAAGAAATGGTATTAATAACAGTGTTTACAATGCCAAAGAAATGTAGAGATGGTTAAATATTTGGGGATGATTTTAAATCATGAGATGATCCAGGTAAACTGTATGAAAAAGGTCCGGAATAGAATATATATATATTTCCCCCCACCCCTCAGCCAGAATTAAGAGATCACAAAATGAGAGAGAATGAGAAAGCAAGTGTTTCTTTGTTGGTTTTGATTTTAGTAAGCATGATGGACTTAATATTTCAGCTATGTAAAATGCTGGAAAGAGAAAGATTCCCACTCTCCAGACAAGATAAAAGCTGGGTAAACAGCAAATATAAGTGGCTTTTCTTGAGCCTTTTAGAGAACAGAGTTTGCAAAGCAAACAACCTGGGGAGAGAGAGATGCTTAAGGGGAAGTACAGAATCCTAGCATTTGTGTACCTGGAATGGATAGACATTGTCAAATACAGTTAAAGCTTCTAAAAAGTTTTATCTAGAACCATTTAATACAGTGCTAAAGGCAAGATGTGGATGACAGTGTGAAACTCTTTGGAAAGCAGACATAAAAGGGTCCCACCTGCTTGCAGACTTTTCCTCCAGTATTTCCACCATTTACTCACAGGGAGGATCAGGGAGGATCCAGAGAAAACTGGATCCAGATACTGGTTGGCTTAGGAGCAAGCAGTATCAGTACCAAAATCTACCCAAACTCATGTCTTCCATCTCCCCTATGAAACTGATCTCAGGGAGACATCAATGAGTGGTGGCTTGAAGTGGGATCTTGGTTCCCTGCTCAAGAATTGGACTTGGGTAGCCTGGATGAAAATCAGGAATTCTAACCACTTGTCCACTAAAGGCTAAAGGCTAGGAGAAAAGTTGCTCTGGTTTTTACCCCCATTGCAAAGTGAATTTCTCAAAGTGGCAAAATCTGGAAAAACAGTTACAAAGCATTTTATTACAGACCCAGCACAAACTGGGAGAGCACACAGAGGAACATTTTGTTTAAGACAGAAGCAAGACAGATACACACCTAGAGAGAAAGGGTGTGGGAGTCCTCCCTAATGATGTGGTGCTCCCCAGAGAGGTGACTCAAATCACTTATTTAGGGCAGTTCCCCTGAGTCTTGTTTACCTTTGGCCAAATACTTCATTTCTTTTCCACACCTGACCTGTCCTAGAGTCCTACCCAACATGTATGTACATCTTTTTGCCAAGATGGCTTCCAGTGCAGAGGCCTATGGGGAGGCTGACACCACCTATTATGGAATGCTGTTCCCTCCCTTTATGACACCCATGTATAGTCAGGGAGATCTTCTTGACCTCAAGTATGAGAAATATGTGGTCTCTTTATCTTTTATCCAACAGGGCCTGGCTCCTCCTTGCCCCTACCATTGTCTTTATCTTGAAGCATCTGTCCACAGGTGACAGGTTTAGCCGAGATAAATGGGGGCCATTTATCTCCTGCCTCAAAACAAAAGCTTGTTTAGACTCAAGCTCCTCTTCTTCTGAATAGAACAAAAACCTTAAACTCTATGCTTTGGCCTGGAAACTTTATCCAGAAAGTAAACTAAGGCAATCAGAGGTCTCACCTTCTTTGGTTCTTATACCTCAAGGATCACTGTCCTTCATTGCCTGATGTTCTATGTCTTAAAAACTATTGACATATATAATTTCTGGTTGTTTAGCTAGGAGGGTCATTTGGTCTCTGTTATTCCTTCTTGGAACACAAATTCCCAACCAAAGGAGTTTAGCACCTTATTTATGAAAGCATTTCTCCAGAGCTTTTTGTATTTTGTGCTGTCCTCAGTCACATCTGACTCTTTGTGACACCATGGACTATAGCCCTCCAGGCTCCTCTGTCCATAGGGATTCTCCAGGCAAGAATACTGAAATGGGTTACCATGCCATCCTCCAGGGCACCTTCTCAATCCGATGATCAAATCCAGGTCTCCTACATTGCAGGTGGATTCTTTTCCATCTGAGCCAGCAGGGAACCCCAAGAATACTGGAGTGGGTAGCCTATCCCTTCTCCAGGGAATTTTTGAACTGGGGTCTCCAGCATTGCAAACAAATTCTTTATCAGTTGAGCTACCAGGGAAGCCCTTTTGTGTTTTAGGATTGTGAATAAAGTATTAGGGATCCCTATAGTATTCACTTGAGCTAAGACATAGACTACAAGTTCCTGAAATACACAATCAATTATCATGCTAAAGAACAAATATGTTCTGATATGTTTATTTCTTACAATCACAAGTTCATAAGATCACTACAAATTAGGTTTATTATTATTTCTACTCTAAGAAAATATTCTATTTATTAAATATATATACTTTTTTCACTGATCGCATTCATAAAAGTTGATGACAATTTCCCAAACATCTTCCAATCCTATTTTATAATCCTATTATATATTTTAGTAAGAGATAATTTTGAATTGTTATTAAATTTGCTGTTGATAATGTAGGAAATCTTTTAAAATTATTTGAGTCAATCCTTATGAGGTGGATGAGTCTATTACATAAAGTGAAGTAATTCAGAAAGGGAAAAACAAATATTGTATAATTACACATATATATGGAATCCAAATAGGAAAAGGAGTACATCAAGGCTGTATATTGTCACCCTGCTTATTTAACTTATATGCAGAGTACATCATGAGAAACACTGGGCTGGATGAAGCACAAGCTGGAATCAAGATTGCCGGGAGAAATAGCAATAACCTCAGATATGCAGATGACACCACCCTTAAGGCAGAAAGTGAAGAGGAACTAAAAAGCCTCTTGATGAGGGTGGAAGAGGAGAGTGAAGAAGTTGGCTTAAAGCTCAACATTCAGAAAATGAAGATCATGGCATCTGGTCCTATCACTTCATGGGAAATAGATGGGGAAACAGTGGAAACAGTGTCAGACTTAATTTTTGGGGCTCCAAAATCACTGCAGATGGTGAGTGCAGCCATGAAATTAAAAGATGCTTACTCCTTAGAAGGAAAGTTATGACAATCTAAATAGCATAAGCAGAGACATTACTTTGCCAACAAAGTTCCGTCTAGTCAAGGCTATGGTTCTTCCTGTGCTCATGTATGGATGTGAGAGTTGGACTGTGAAGAAAGCTGAGCGCCAAAGAACTGATGCTTTTGAACCGTGGTGTTGGAGAAGACTCTTGAGAGTCCCTTGGACTACAAGGAGATCCAATCAGTCCATCCTAAAGGAGATCAGTCCTGGGTGTTCATTGGAAGGACTGATATTGAAGCTGAAACTCTGATACTTTGGCCACCTCATGCGAAGAGTTGACTCATTGGAAAAGACTCTGATGCTGGGGGGTATTGGGGACAGGAGGAGAAGGGGATGGCAGAGGATGAGATGGCTGGATGCCATCACCGACTTGATGCACGTGAGTTTGGGTGAACTCCGGGAGATGATGATGGACAGGGAGGCCTGGCATGCTGCGATTCGTGGGGTTGCAAAGAGTTGGACATGACTGAGCAACTAAACTGAACTGAACTGGTGGAATCTAGAAAGATGGTACTGATTAACTTATTTTCAGTTATTTTTATTTTATTTTCATTGATAAAATCACAGCCTGTATGACAAAATGCCCTGGGGCATCATTGCAAACTCACATTTTACCATGGAATATTTTTACGTTATTAAGAATCACATTGACATTATGCTGAACACAGTTATGTTAGATTCAGATTCACTTAAAATGTGAAGATTTCTGCATCTTTTTTGTATAATAGGGCTATTTATTATACACATTATTTCTAAAGCATACTGTAAAACTGTAATGTTAAAATCATTTCAAGATTGAGAAAACTGAGGTTCCCTTTCTCTTAACCACATAGTTATTACATGATGCACAGTTGTAAGTTTATAATTTAACAGTGTCCAGAAAAGATGAAGATATTTTATTATGTTTTTCTGGTTTAAAAAACACCTTAATAATAACATGTGATATTATCACTTAGGGTCATTACTCAGTCTCATTATTTAGAGATATCTAGATCCGATTTTAAGTTTAGTTTCTTTCTTCTTTTTTTTTTTTTAAACAAAATTTATGTCCAATTTAAAAGTTAAAAGAGTATGGAAAGGAAAGTATTTAAGGACTCAGGATCTATATTTCATAGATCCCTATTCATTTTGCTTCAAATTCCAACATCTTCTGTCTTCTTAAATTTGATATAGCCTCTACTTTTTATTCAACCTCATAATTTGTATCAGGTTTTATAAGAAACAGCATATGAAAAAAGCATTATTTTTAACACCGGTGCCTACTTATTTATATCTATGTCTGAAAAAAAAAAGGTTTAAGGCAGTGATATACAGTAGAAATTAAAAAGTATTCATTATGCCAACAGAAAAATTACCTTGATAATTTAAACTGCAGAATTTATGCAATAATCTGAATTAAAGGAGAACAGAAATAAAGATTTAATTTAAGGAAATTTACTTTAATTACATTCAAGTACATTGATCAGCTTATAATAAAGTATTATAACATTAGCAAGCAGAGATGCCTTGTTTCCTAAGTTGAACTGATGATTTTGTGAAACATATTAACTGTAAACATGTGTCCAACTTAGTTTTTATCAAATGAGAAAAAAAAAAGATCCCCTAATCATGAGATTATTCAAGGCTGCTTTGATTACAAAGCAGAAAATGTAAAGTTATTAAGTACATAATTTGATGAGTTGAACAAATAATCATACTTGTTTCACCCACATTCCAATCAAGATATAGAACACTGCTATCACCATAGAAATCCTCTATGCTTCATTCTAAATAATCCCATATGATTATCCCAGTTTCTACCCATGTAGACTTCTTTTACTGTCAAATGACTCAGCCAATATGAAAGAAGCTACATGCCTTTTCCACCCTAATTTCAGAAGCCATGTGACATCACAGTCACCATGGTCTGTTTAATGTGAGTGACAAGCCCAGTAAGACTCAAGCAGAGAGAACATATATTCTACCTCTCATCCATAGATTCTACCTCTGGATAAGAAGATGTACAAGATCATATTGCAGAAAATTATGATGGTGATTATTACTGTGGGCTGAATCATTTATGGTTTGATTTAGTGATTTTTTTAATATTCTTTCTCTTTCCAATATGTTTATATTTTGGCATATTTCATCATATTTGATAATATACCATTTTTTTTTGTATAGAAAATCAGAAGCAATGTAAGAAGACTACTCTTCTGCTTTTATTTTCTGCAAAGAATGTGAATTTTATTTGATGTCTGGAAGATAAAGTGAGGTAGTGACTCTTTAGAGTTTACCAAGTTTTAAATTTAGTGGGGGACTTCCCTGGTGGCTCAGACAGTAAAGCGTCTGCCTGCAATGCGGGAGACCTGGGTTCGATCCCTGGGTCAGACAGATCCTCTGGAGAAGGAAATGGCAACCCATTCCAGTATTCTTGCCTGGAAAATCTCATGGATGGAGCCTGGTAGGCTACAGTCCATGGGGTCGCAAAGAGTCGGACATGACTGAGAGACTTCACTTCAAGTTTAGTGGGGCCTAGGCTGCTGCTTGCTCTACAGTCTCAAGTTACTTGCTTTTATTTTCTGCAAAACTTAGAGGTGGAAGGATGGGAAAATAAGTATCAGTTCAGTTCAGTCACTCAGTCGTGTCCGACTTTTTCTGACCCCAAGAATCGCAGCACACCAGACCTCCCTGTCCATCACCAACTCCCAGAGTTCACTCAGACTCACGTCCATGAAGTCAGTGACGCCATCCAGCCATCTCATCCTCTGTCGTCCCCTTCTCCTGCCCCCAATCCCTCCCAGCATCAAAGTCTTTTCCAGTGAGTCAACTCTTCGGCATAATGCTATACCAAAAAAAGAAAAAAAAAAATTACTATATTTAGGAAGCCTTCATACTCTCATCCATTTCTGTCTGTCTCTGCCATTGTCAATGGCTCAGTTGGTCTCTGCCTTTAGCAAGTCTTCTCCTTTACCTGACATTTCCCAACATAAGTTGAAACAATTTGCTGCTAAACTCTGAATGCCACTTCTTCGTGGAATTCAGTTTAATAAGGATTTGTGTATGTGTGTCCACTATTCTTTGATAGCATCAATAAGGTAGCATAGATAAGGATCTTTTTTTAATTCATTGGATTTTTCTTGGTGTTACCATAAGAGTGAAGTTCATTTAGGGCCTTATACAACTTAATCAGAAGAAAAATCTGTTTACTCAATTTTAATAAGACAACATTTTAAATAGAGATAAATGCAAACATGCAGGAAAAAAATATATGTATATACATTTTTTTTTTTTCTTTGCAAGCCCATTTCCATCTCCTGAATCTCCAGAAATTTTTTTTTTTGGTTTGTTTTTAGTGTGTGCATGCTCAGTTGCTTCAGTCATGTCCGATTCTTTACAAGCCTATGAACTGTAGGCCACCAGGCTCCTCTGTCCATGGGATTCTCTAGACAGGAATACTGAGGTAAATTGACATGCTCTCCTTCAGGGTATCTTCCCGACCCACGGCATGAACCTGTATCTCCTGCTTTGCAAGTGGATTCTTTACCCACTGAGCCACCTGGGAAGCCCCCTTATTGTTTTAGATAGTAAATAATAGTCTATGTTTATTTACTTTCCCCACAAATAAACAATTAAATATTTTAAGCACTTACCATATAATATGCTTACACATACACATATGCACAAATTATAAATGCAAAATAATCTCCACTTGATTATGGTATTCAAGATTACAATTTACTTCACAATGTGACTTACAAGAACAAAAATAAAATAATGTGTGAGCAGTTGAGTTGGGTTGATGTTATGTAAATTATAGGAGCGCCTGGAAAATGCTCTCTCAATATTAAAAAAAAGGTTTTTAAAAGACTGGGTAGCTTCCAAAATAGACTCAACATATAGGGCATCTCTTTATTTGATTACAAACGCAATTTTGTAGTTTTGGGAAGCTAGTGTTCTCAGAAAACACTTTTAAAAATATTCTGTATGAACTCTGAGCTTAGAAAAATACTTTTGAGCTGGAGCCATCAGCAGAAATCCCCCAAAGAATTAGAACATCAGGTAAACGTTATACATGTAGATAGTTTGAAAGAAATGAAACAGAAAGGTTTTGATAATTTCAGACAAGTTGTATGGGAGACATAGCAGCTGAATAAATGGAGCAGTCTGTAAGGCGAGTGGGCTTTGGAAGTGGGTACATGTGGTTTGAAAGCAAATTCTGTCACTTAACTAGTTTGACCACCCTAGGCAATTTAAATTCACCTGAGACTTCGTTTTTGTTCCGTGTTATGCTAGTGGCAGTGCCACTCTCCCCCAGGCAGTCATGTGGATTGTGTTTACACTCTGCCACCTGTGAAGTAGATCTAAGTGTCAACCTACAGAAAGTATTAGTTTATAGGGACACTCAATAAAGATTAGTTTCCTTCTTGCCCCAGTGAAGCAAAGGACACGGAATATAGGAAAATGGAAATTAAATAGCAGATGGCATTAGTTTAAGTATTTTGCTTTTCGTTTTTCCCCTTTGGAATTGTTTCGTTGCTGTTACCCCATGTCCAAGTCCTTAACACCATTCACATACTACAGTAAGAACAATCTATTCATTCTTTTTCTCAGGTCTACAACATTAATTATGTCACTTCTCTCCCCAGGATTTTTCCAGAACAAACATCAGCGATGCTTAAACTCAAATGTTTGTCTTGAATTGAGCTCTGCTCACAACACTGGGAACAAATTCCTCAAACCTAACCTAGTTCTTTGATTAATTCCTGAACACCTCCACTTACCCTGTACTTCCACCATTATCTGATCTCCTCTGGACATAAACTTATTACTTCATTCCCTCTTATTCTCTTTCTACCCTCAAATTCTGTGCTTACCTTGATTGATCCTTTTACCATTCCTGGATTACTTCATCCATTTCTGTGGCTTCAGCTCTACACAGATGTCTCTAAAATGTATTTTTCAAGTTGGCAGTTATACCTGTATCTCCAATTTATATCAGAAGTCTCCAGCTGAAGAACTGAGGGGCACTTCAAATGTACATATTTTGAATTTATGATCTACCTTCTTTCTTTTCCTCTGCATCCAAGCCAGGACCTGTCCTGTTCCACCTTCATGAGTAGCAACCACTATGATCCACCAGTAGCTCAAGCTAGGATGCTGGATATCATCTGTAACTTGCCGTTTTCATTCCAGTCCTTGCAGTCCACAGATACTCCAGTTAAGTATGAAGCTCCTTTGATTCTACTCTCTCAACATTTCATGAATGTATTCATGTGAAGAAGGAACTAGAACTCCATGAAGGAAAAAGTTTGGGTAGTATCTCAAGTTCTTCACTGCACTGAAGATCCTAGTCTTGCATTTTGAAGGCAGAGAGACACTATCCTCTCACTGTCCAGAGAGAGCTGACAAATTGATTTAGTTAGATGAAAAAGTGAAAGTGTTAATCAATCAGTCCTGTCCGACTCCTTGCAACCCCATCAACTGTAGCCCACCAGGCTCCTTTGTCCATGGGATTTCCCAGGCAAGAATACTGGAGTGAATAGCCATTCTCTTTTCGAGGGGATTTTCCTAACCCTGGAATTGAACCCCAGTCTCCTGCATTGCAGGCAGATTCTTTACCATCTGAGCCACCAGGGAAGACCTAGTTAGATAGGAAGTAGAGCTAAATAGTGGAATGACTGTTGATAAATTTGTAATAAGAAAATATTTATCTCAGGAACTAGAATGCACCCTTTCCCCTTTGGTTCTTTGGATTTCTTCTTATTTATTTCTTTTTCCCTTTTTGGCTATTTGTAATACCATTTATAATAATATATTCATGACAAAGCTTACCATGCTAGTAAAGACAGGCTGCCTAAGTGCTACATCCTATTGACAGACTCAGATATAATTACTTTGTCAAATTCAAATTACTATTTAGGCTAGTGGGTTTAGAACTGACCAAATTCTTCCACTGTGTGTTACTTTCATAATTTAAATATCAGAGCAAATCTATTTTTTTCCTCATTTAATAAAATCTGTGGGACAACATGCCATGTGTTCACATATCACAAGCATTTACACAGCACTGCTGCTTTCTGACATCTACACGGCCTCCTAGCTGGTCTCCCTAAGAAAAACTTTTCACTCTCCAATATTTCTCCTCTATCACCAGAGTGAACTTTCTAAAACGCTTTAGAAAGCATTCTAGAACCTAGAAACTTTCTAGATATGTCCCTATGACTATCCAGCTGCAGCCTCTTCAGTTGCTTCATGATAAAGCCTGCCCAGTTTAGAATATCATAGGGGCCCTTTCTGGATCAACCCTTTATCTTTTCCATCCACAGTCACAGATGTGTGTTTTTTTCTCACACACAGAAAAATGTTTTCTCTTTTTCTCTGGTTCTTTCTACACAATAACACTTTTTGGTTTTGATGGCCTCATCCCTTAAGAAGGATAGTCCTGCTCATCCTTCAGGATTCCCTTCAGAGATTTCTCCTAATGAAAACGTCCTGAGCCCCAATTCCCTGATACCCACTGGACCTCAGCTGGTTGGGTATCCTAGTTCCCATGTGACACTGCATATATGTCTGTCAATTTCTCTCTCTCTCTCTCTCATGCAGTTAGTTCTGACTTTAGTGTCTGACTTCCTACCTAGATTCTTGAGAGCACAGACTTGGTCTTAACCCCTGTGGTCACCCTCTGTTTATATAATGTGTAACATATAATAAGCAAGTGATAAATGTTTCTGAATAAGTAAGTACCTTATTAATCATTCAATATGTAAATAAAATCACACATATCTTTATCCTTCTAAGTAGAGATTTGTTTACCATGACTATGATTCTGTCTCTAGAATATGTCTTATATTCTTTTTATATCTTTGACAATGCCTAGCATAGTGTTGTTTATATAGTAAGTCCTCAATAAATAATTTCCAGTGGCTAGATTAATATGTCACATTCTTTATTTTGTAGTTGTTTATATGTTTTTAATTTATATTATTATTCTAAGACTAGTAATAAAAATATAAACATACCCAAAATGAATCTAAGCCCCAAAGATTGTTGTTAATTAAGCAGTGAGTATTTAATTCTAGAAACTCCTGAATTATATCAAGTGTTCTGCAACCCTTTTTCATACATACTCTCTTTGCCCAATATGGAAGAACAACTACCAAATCTGTAAATAACTTTACTTTATAATAAAATTTCCTAGGTAAATTTTAGGTTAAGTCATGCTTTATACTTCAATGAAAGTAAAGAAATTATTCCATAGTTGTGTGAAATGGAGACTGGGAACTGAAATGTGCTTGAGAAATTCAAATATAATTTTTAAGTAAATTCTAATAGGCTATTATTAAAAATAAAATTCTTAGAAAGCCAGATGTAAATTGTAGATAGTTGTTTTCATACTGCAGTAAAAATAAAATAGGACAAGATAAAAACCTGCTTGCTGGGAAGGACTTCCCTTTGATAATTTACATTAGTTTTCTATTCATGCTGTAACAAATTATCACAAATTTAGCTTCTGAGAACAACATAAATTTATTGACTCACAGTTTGTGTAAGTCAGGAATCTGGGTGGATTGGACTGTGTTCCCTGCTTAGTCTCTCCCAAAGCTGAAATCAAAGCCCTGTCAGGCTGCATTCCTTACTGAGGGTTCTAGAGAAGAATTTGGTTCCAAGCTCATTCCAGTTGTTGGCCAAATTCAGTTCCCAGAGGTTGCAAGACTGAGGTTCTTTTCCTTGTTGATAGCAGCCAGGGTCTGGGCTCTGCTTCTAGATGCTTGCTCATATTCCCTCTTGTGCTTCCTGTAAACATTGTCCCATCTAGAAAGGATAGGTTAATTCCTATTCATATTTGGAAACTTTCTGACTTCCCTTCATTGTGAGCATTTCTCTTGTCTCCAGCTGGAGAAATTTCTCTGCTTTTAAGAGATCATGTTATTTGTTTTGTTCCATCTGGATAATCCAGGATAATCTCTCTATTTTAAAGTCCATTAATTATGTTTGTGACTCCCTTTTTGTACTGTAATTCAACAATCTAAAGCATCCAAAAATTAAGGTATGGACACCTACATGTGGCAATTTTTCTTACGAAATAACCTGTGATAGCAGAATGGAAGAGAAATTCTCACTGCAACTTTTAGGGTTAGGGACAGTTGGTAGATAGATTCAGTGGATTATCCCAATTGCTGTGTGACATTTTTTTTTTAAAGAAAGACTTATTTAACTCATCATTTTTATTAACATCTCCAATTAAATAGGTAGATTTGTAGATTTTTAATGTTGAAAGGAAAAATTTCAATATTATATCCAAAGAAAATTTAATAACAAAATTTAAATACTAATATTACAAATATTAGTCAAGCAAGATATATTGAAAAAGACTGATATATTTTTCACTGAGACTCACTTTGTGTGTCAATACAAAGTGAGTATTTCACACATTCACTTTGTCTGTCACTTCTGAGAAGTGCAGTTTAATACTGAAATGGGCAAAACAAGGAAGTAGCACAAAACATGTGAAGAGATGGGCATCCAAAGATCCTATGATTTCATAGAAGGTGTCCAGATCATTGAAAGCTGATTCCAATTCTTCAGAGAAACCTGTGGAGTTTGAAGAGAAGGTATGAGATTGTACAGAGAAATCTCTTTTAGAGATAAATTTTACTAATAAAAAGAAGCCTTAAAGAAAATCTCTGCAGGAAGCAATCTTCTTGATTCCCCTTTTATATAAGCTATGCCATCAAAATACTAGGTTGCATTTAAACATAGAGAACTGATGTTAAAAATCTATGGATTTTTGCAATATTCAGTCTCAAAGTAATTAAAGGTATAAATGCAATAAATTTAAATCCTCCTTTGAAGGGAATGGTGAAAACAACCAGTAAGAATCACAAAGCAGAAACAGCAAAAATCTTGTTCTTATCGTTTCTCTATCCTTCCAAATAAAATTTTGCCATGACATACTAGATAGAGAAGCATGGCCTTGATGTGCTACACTTAGTCCTCCCATTGTCATGTTTTAACCTACAAGCAACTCTGCCACTTAACATGTCATTGTGAGCGTTTTGGAATCATCCAGGCTATAAATCAGTGAAAACACCTTGACTGGGGTGATTCTAGCTATTTAAGTTTAATTCGAGGTTTGTATCTAAAATGTGTATCAGATATTTCACATCAAGTTACCACTACCTTAGGATTAAGTGGGACAATATCCTCTGGTAACTATGTTGTTTCCAAATATTTCAAACAATTTCTAGGTGTGAATGCAACATTTTTACTTAAGAAAGTTCAAACTGAAATTATATAAATTGTTTTTAAAAGCTATAAAGAGTATAATCTGCATACTCCTCAGCAGCACCAGGAAAGGGCAGGAAATACCAGCAGTTCAGTTGCTCAGTGGTGTCCAATTCTTTGCAACCCCGTGGACTGCAGCACACCAGGCTTCCCTGTTGATCACCAACTCCCAGAGCTTGCTCAAACTTGTGTCCTTCAAGTCGGTGATGCCATCCAACCATCTCACCCTCTATCATCCCCTTCTCCTCCTGCCTTCAATCTTTCCCAGCATCAGGGTCTTTTAAAATGAGTCAGGTGCCCAAACTATTGGAGCTTCAGCTTCAGCATCAGTTCTTCCAATGAATATTCAGGACTGATTTCCTTTAGGATGGACTGGTTGGATGGCATCACCGACTCGATGGACATGGGTTTGGGTAGACTCCAGAAGTTGGTGATGGACAGGGAGGTCTGACATGCTGTGGTTCATGAGGTCACAAATACTTGGATACGACTGAGCAACAGAACTGAACTGAACAGATGGGACCAGATGCCATGATGTTAGTTTTCTGAATGTTGAGTTTTAATCCAACATTTTCACTTTCCTCTTTTACTTTCATCAAGAGGCTCTTTAGTTCTTTGCTTTCTGCCATAAGGGTGGTGTCATCTGCATATCTGCGGTTATTGATACTTCTCCTGGAAATCTTGATTCCAGCTTGTGCTTCAACCAGCCTGGCATTTCTCATGATGTACTCTGCATATAAAGTTGAATAAACAGGATGACATACACAGCCTTGACATATTCCTTTCGAATTTTGAACCAGTCCATTGTTCCATGTCCAGTTCTAACTGTTGCTTCTTGACCTGTGTACAGATTTCTCAGGAGGCAGGTAAGGTGGTCTGGTATTCCCATCAATTTAAGAATTTCCCACAGTTTATTGTGATCCACACAGTTAAAGGCTTTAGCATAGTCAATAAAGCAGAATTAGATGTTTTTCTGGAACTCTCTTGCTTTTTCTATGATCCAGCAGATGTTGGCAATTTGATCTCTGATTCCTCTGCTCTTCTAAATCCAGCTTGAACATCTTAAAGTGCTCATTTCATGTATTGTTGAACCCTCGTTTGGAGAATTTTGAGCATTACTTTGCTAGCATGTAAGCTAAGTGCAATTGTGTGGTAATTCGAATATTCTTTGGCATTGCTTTTCTTTGGGATTGTAATGAAAACTGACCTTTTCCAGTCTTGCGGCCACTGCTGAGTTTTCCAAATTTGTTGGCATATTGAGTGCAGCACTTTCACAGCATCATCTTTTAGGATTTGAAATAGCTCAGCTGGAATTCCATCACCTCCATTAGTTTTGTTCATAGTAATATTTCAAGTGACAAGGCCACTTAACTTCAAACTCCAGGATTTCTGGCTCTAGGTGAGTGAGCACACAATCATAGCTACCTGGGTAATTAAGTTCTTTTTTGTATAGTTCTTTTGTGTATTCTTGGCACCTTTTCTTAGTATCTTCTGCTTCTGTTATGTCCATACCATTTCTGTGCTTTACTGTGCCCATCCTGGCATGTATGTTCCCTTGCTATCTCAAATTTTCTTGAAGAGATCTCTAGATTCCCATTCGAAGTTTTTCCTCTGTTTCATTGTACTGATCCCTGAGAAAGGCTTTCTTATCTCTCCTTGCTTTTCTTTGGGACTCTGAATTCATATCGGTATATCTTTCCTTTTTTCCTTTGCCTTTAGCTTCTTTTCTTTTCTCAACTATTTGTAAGGCCTTTTCAGACAACCATTTTTTCTTTTTCCTTTTGTTTTTCTTATGGATGGTCTTGATCACTGCCTCCTTTACAATGTCATGAACTTTCTTCCATAGTTCTTCACCTAGTTCTTCTCTCTGTCTATGAGATCTAATACCTTGAATCCATTTTTCACTTGCACTGTATAATCATAAGGGATTTGATTTAGGTCATACCTGAATGGTCTAGTGATTTTCCCTACTTCTTTCAATTTAAGTCTGAATTTTTCAATGAGAAGTTCATGATCTGAGTCACAGTCAGCTCCCTGTTTTGTTTTGCTGACTGTATAGACCTTCTACATCTCTGGCTGCAAAGATTATAATCAATCTGATTTTGGTGTTGACCATCTGGTGTTGTTCATGTGTAGAGTCATCTCTTGTGTTGTTGGAAGAGGGTGTTTGCTATGATCAATATGTTCTCTTGGCAAAACTTTGTTAACCTTTGCCCTGCTTCATTTTGTACTCAAAGGCCAAACTTGCCTGTTACTCCAGCTATCTCTTGACTTCCCACATTTGCATTCCAGTCACCTATGATGAAAAGGGCATCCTTTTTTGGTGTGAGTTCTAGAAGGTCTTGTAGGTCTTCATAGAACCATTCAACTTCAGCTTCTTCAGCATTAGTGGTTGGGACATAGACTTGGGTTGCTGTGATATTGAATGTTTTGCCTTCGAAAGGAACAGAGATCATTGTCATTTTTGAGATTGCACCCACCCAAGTATTTACTGCATTTTGGACTCTTTTGTTGACTATGATGGAACACCATCACAAATGTCAAATATTTATTTGATGTCTTCTTGGATAGTTTGTTCATTAATATTGAATATTTTACAACTTTTTTTTACGTAGAAAATTTGAATTTACATCTCTAATTTTTGTTAAGTGTTCCAAAACCCAAAGAACATGGGAAAAATAAAGTAAGCCAAAAAGAGAAAGAAGCAACATGAAATGTCAATCCCAAGAACAATACCAATAATAAATTACACTTTGCTCATTCGTGTATATACCCATTCCAATTTTATGTATTATGATTATTTTCAATTTATATTAACATGATAGTTGAAAATAGTACCTCATTCTCTAAGTAACAGTCATTGCAGTCCACTTTTATGGATATATCTTTTTATGTATATTGGGTATTTCATTTTCTTCTTTTGTGGCATATATATATAATTGCTATTTTTCTATCATGTACTTGTTCTTCCCTTAAAGATTTGAACTGCCTCTTGATTTATTGAGGTTATTAGATTTTATGTACAACATATGCTTTTTACCAGCACTTTAACTGGTTTCAGTTTGATTTATGGGACTTTTATAAATTTAATGTTTTTATTTATTCAGGTGTACTAAATAGTTCTGTCATTTCTATGCTTAGAAGACCCTTTTATCACTATACTTTAAAATTTACATATACACATTTCTACTTTTATGTATTCATGTTTTACAAAAATTTTCAAACTATCTATAGATTGTATTGGTGTTGCTGGTGATGTTTATTTCCAAAATAACGTAGCTAAACAATGTTAGTTAAGTATATTGACAAAAATATCAGTTCTTTGTTTTTTAAAATGATGACTACTGTATATTAAAATTTATATATGCTTGAATCTGCTTCTTGGCTTTATCTATTTATTTGTTTGCCTGTTATGATGCTCTAACACACCTTTGATTAATTATTTCTACTTTAAATGATCAATAGAACTTATCCACCTTTATTTAAGCTAAAATTTCAGAAATTTCCTGTCTTTCATATTTATTCACATTTATTTATTCATATTTATTCACATAAATTTAAGATGTATTTCTAAAAATCTATCAGAATTTTATGGAGAATTTAACTGAGATTATCTTAAAGTTTTAGATTTATTTTGAGGATAATTGAGCCTCTACCTTCAGTAGCCCCATTTTTCTCAGAAGCACTCTAATTTCTCCTGGGATAAGTTTTTGCATACATATTGTTACTAGATTATAAGTCTGTCCTGGTCATATTCATTTGATTTAAGATAGACTAGGTGATGCAGTGGTAAAGAATCCACCTGCCAATGCAGGAGACACATGAGATGTGGGTTTGATCCCTGGGCCCAGAAGATCCCCTGGAGAAGGAAAAAACAACCTCCTCCAGTATTCTTGCCTAGAGAATCCTACAGAGAGAGGAGCCTGGCAGGCTACAGTCCATGGGGTCGCAAAGAGTTGAACACAATTGAGCACAGATGCACTGATATTTACATTTGTGAAGTTTTACAATATTTTACTGTTTCTGACCCATGCATTTAACAAATTTTTCTCTTTACCTCAATAATTCTATCCATTCTTAACATTAAGTACTTTAGTAATTATTTTATTTTTCATTGAAGTGTAGTCGATTTACAATATTATAATAGTTTCAGGTGTACAACACAGTGATTCAATGTCTTTATAGATTACACTCCCTTTAAAGTTGTTATAAAATATTGGCCATATTTCCTGTGCTGTGCAATATATCCTTGCTGCTTATTTATCTTATACAAAGTAGATTGAATCTTTTAATCCCCTACCCCTACCTTCCACTCTCCAATTCCCTTTTCTGCTGGTCACCACTAGTTTGTTCTATGTATCTGTGAGTCTGTTTCTCTTTTGCTATATTTGTTTATTTTATTTTTTAGACTCAACATGTAAGTGATGGCACACAGTGTTTGTCTTTTTTTGTCTGAAGTTACTTTAGTGACTATTAAATTATAAGCTACAGGCTAATTTTATGTGATAAACTCCTTCCATCTTATAATTTAAGAAGATTTTTATATTGTTAATTTCACAATTAATCTTCCTTCTATTACAAGGAAATGTTTTATCTATATGTTAATTTTTATTATTCATTAACATCTTCTTCATAACAGCTTCCATATCTCTCACATTCCTCTATTTTGTATGTAATTTTCTTAGTGTCATTCCCCACATCATTGATCCAAGTTTCTTCATTGTTGATTCTACTCTTTACTTCTTATATGCCATTTTCTTCCATTATACTTTTCTATTTTAAAAACTATTTCATATGTCCCTAAGTTCAGTTTTAATAGGATTCATACCCACTCCACATAATTTTTTTATATAAGATAGGAAAATTAATTTGGATTTCCCTCTTTAATTATGCTTTAAATATTTTCAAAAATTATTTCTTACTTCTTTATCCAAAGATTACCTGAATAAATGCATTTTCTATAACCATGAAGTAAAATTGATGATATAGTCTAAATGAATGGAAAAGGATGATCTTTCATTATAATGTGTACTGATAAGGCAGTTATAGCCAATTAAATATAAAGATATAAGCAATTCAAAACCTTTTAAATATATCACCCTTTTCTCCTATGCATCTATCAAAATATCAATTAAAATTGAGAATCTATATTTAGTTCACAGAGAAGAATAAATATACCTGGCATAATTCATGCACCCACATAGACCATTTTACCAAATTGGCAGAACTGATCATATCCCTGGGTTGTTACATTAATATCATGTCTCTGACAGATTCTGTCATAAAAAATTTTATAAAGTACTTTCACACATTAATAAAGATAAATAATCTTTTCATAAAGTTTTACATATAAAATAATTTATCCTGCATTACAATAATTATCAATTATCTCTTGAAATCCCAATTCTTGAAGTGGAAGTGAAGTGAAAGTCACTATATGTCTGACTCTTTGCAACTCTATACAGGCCATGGAACTCTCCGGGCCAGAATATTGGAGTGGGTAGCCTTTCTCTTCTCCAGGGGATAGTCCCAACTCAGGGATTGAACCCAGGTCTCCTGCATTGCAGGCAGATTCTTTACCAGCTGAGCCTCAAGGGAAGCATGGATACATATATATCCCTATTTTTTCTGCTTTTCTAAATAACCATTACAAATACACCATTTTTCAGATGGTTAAACATTGGCTCAATTTTTTATTTATTCTCGATAACCCAGCTAGCTTTAAAATAAGATTAATGCTAACACAAATGTCTTTAGACTCTGAAATAATGACCCCTTCCACTATAATATACTGCTTTTCAATTAATGGTACTCCCAGTTTTCATAAGTCACAGAAAATTATATTTTTATAGATGAGAAGAGAATGTATTTGAGCAAATGCACCAACACTCTGTCCCTTATGACTAAATTTTCCATTTTTTCAGTAGGCAGCTGATATTGGAGACTATAGCAAAGTAGAAAAATAACCAGGACCCATAAGAACTTTAACCTTAGCTTCATCAGTCTAATGGTTTAACTTACTGAATAAATAGCAGTCAGTAGTATTTGGCCATTTTGAATCAGTAAAAAGGGAGGAATAAAATGACTATTGTCTGGTCATGTTTTGAAATCATGTTTTCCGTCATATCATTTTTGTTTTATGTCATTTAGACTTCCTCACTTCAAAATATAAATCCTTGTAGGGAAAAGTACTGTCAGAAGCTAAAATTTAGAGTTCACAGAGCTAAAACTTGAGTTACTACTGAGTTACTACTCTGCTAAACTCTTTGGTAAAACTTCCCATATAAGCTCAACCTTAAAAAAAAAAAAAAAAGTGAATATTTTCTAGAGTTAAATTCCAATTTCTGACCTAAATGCAGTTTGCAGAACTTGCTGAGGATTTTGTTGTTAAAGACTCAAGGGTCAGATGACAGGGGAAGCGATTCAAGAGAAAGCTAAAAATGATTGTGATAAAGCTGTCAGGAGGCCACAGAGAAAACAAACCAGAAACCTTGAAATGTTTCAACTCATCCACTGCACAGTGATTGTAGCCATCTGAGGACTTTTCTAAGAATGAATCACATTCTACTCTTCAAGGACAATGAAAAATGAACTATTTATGTAATGTTTCAGACTTTGTTTTCTGAAATACTTTTTTACTAAGTTGTATTCTGAAGTGGAGTATTTAGACAACCAGATGGAAAACTTAGTCATCCAAACATAAACTGCTAAAATACAGCAGGAACTGAGATAATTTAGTTTGACTTAATCAGTAAAAATCAGCATTAATTTTCCTTTCTAAGTTAATGCCATCGGTTAAAGGATGTAATGCAATTTCTTAGAATAGCCTGAGGAAATAGGATTATAAGGAGAAATCGCACATATCAAGCAGTTTGGAATGGTTTTCTTGAAGTTGTTGACTTTTTAGTGCCTACTATTCTAGAATTTCCTTGTTGATTTCCAAAATTCAAAAAGTAAACTTTTTCCAGTTAAAATTGAGTTCTAAATGAAAAATTGCTAGACTCCTGGTGGCAAAAAGAAAACCATGGCTTATGGCTACATGATTTTATCTCTCTATTGATCATCATATTTCTACATACATACTATAAAGATAGATATTAACATAGTAATATTTATGTATGTTAATAAATAAATATGTAAGTAAAGTTTTATATAAATGTTAATATGTTTATATATATATCCTATAATATATAGGTATACATGTTTTAATAGGTATGGGCTTCCTTGCTGGCTCAGTGATGAAGAATCTGCCTGCTAATGTAGGAGACACAGGTTTGATCCCCGAGTCAGGGAGATCCCTTGGAGAAGGAATTGGGCAACCCACTCTGGTATTCTTGGCTAGGAAATCTCATGGACAGAGGAGCCTGGCAGGCTACAGTCCATGGGATCACAGAGAGTCAGACAACTAACAACACTAAGTCACAACTTGGTGACTAAACAGCAACAGCAGCAACAACAATATATGTAGGTAGGTGCAGTGTGTATAATCTCCATGGTAAGACATTTAAGACGTTTTCCCATGTATTCCCAAAAAGAGCAAATGATTTACCATCATAGTACTTCTGTGCATTGGTTTTAGATTGGTGAGTTCATTTCTTATAATTATCCTCCAAAGTATGCTTCCCAATTTTTCTTCATGAAGTCCCTCAAAATACATCCTAGCAGCTCATTACCTGTACTATTACTTCAGACAATACTGATTAATATATAACAAACTATGCAGTCAATTTTATTTTGGAAGAATACATTGTAAATAGAAAGCATGTGCATTAAATTTTTGAAATGATTATTTTTAATAATAAAATATATCTACTTTCCCAATCTATTTCTGTTTTATCTCACTTTATTGTACCTAGATATTGCAAATTTTCCATTTTGTTTTTCAATAATAATTGGAGTATAATCAATTTATAATGTTGTATTAATTTCTACTGTACAACAATATGAATGAGCTATATGTATATCCCCTCCTGTTGAACCTCTGTCTTACCCTCCCATCCCACCCCTCCTCCTCTATTTTTTTAAAGAAATATGTACATTACTAAAGCTTAAGAAGGCCACTACACAGCACACGCAAGGTCTTAGAAATCTTCTAGTATTAATCATAGCTCCATGGAACATTGTCTCATCTGAAGCAAAAACAAAATGCCAAATACAAAAAGAGGTGTAATTTTATTTTTAATTTCCATGGCTTCTTTTTCATATAAACTTTTTCCTTTTATAGTTTTTTTAAACTGGAAAAGTAAACAGAAGTAATTTCCAGAAGTCAAACTTTATATGCATAAAGAATAATAGCAAGTACAGTTGCCTCTTGAACATTGCAGTGTTAGGGGCACAACCTGGTGCAGAAGAAAGTCCACATATTGTTATCTCTACCTCAAAAACAAAAGAACTGATAAATGACTCACTGAAAGGAAGGAAACTGAAGCAGTTTGGATAGAATCAGAACTCAAACTTCAGATTTTTTTATTCCAATTTTGTGATCTCTATGTGAACATTGCCATTCCCCTGAACTTTGATCTGTAAAGTGAAAATTATTGAAAAAAATCCACATATAAAAATACACATTACGTGCAGTACTTGGGTGTAACATCAAAATGACAGAATGACCTTGGTTCATTTCCAAGGCAAACCAAACAGCATCACAGTAATCCAAGTCTATGCCCCATCCACTAATGCTAAAGAAGCTGAATATGACTGGTTCCATGAAGCCCTACTACACCATCTAGAACTAACACCACAAAAAAAAGATGTTCTTCTCATCATAGGGGATTTGAATGCAAAAGTAGGAAGTCAAAAGATGCCCAGAATAACAGGCAGGTTTAGCCTTGAAGTGAAAAATGAAGCAGAGCAAAGGCTAATAGAGTTCTGTCAAGAGAACACGCTGATCATAGCAAATACCCTTTCCCAACAACTCCAAGAGACAACTGTACACATGGACATCACTAGATGGTCAATACCAAAATCAGATAGATTATGTTTTTTGCAGCCAAGGAGGGGGAAGCACTGTACAGTCAGCAAAAAGAAGAAAAAGGAAAAAAGACTTGGAGCTAACTATGGCTCAGATCATAAACCTATTATTGTAAATTTTAGGCTTAAATTGAAAAAAGTAAGAAAAACCACAGAGCCATTCAGATATTGTCTAAATCAAATCCCTTATGATTATACACAGGAGATAACAGATTCAAGGGATTACATATGATAGAGTGCCATAGTGAAGAACTATGGACTGAGGTTCATAACATTCTATGGGAAGCAGTGACCAAAACCATCCCAAAGAAAAAGAAATGCAAGTGTTTGTCTGATGAGTCCCTACAAATAGCTGAGGAAAGAAGACAAGCAAAAGACAAGGGAGAAAGGGGAAGATACACCAAATGAATGCAGAGTTACAAAGAATAGCAAGGAGAGATAAGAAGGCCTTCTTAAATGAGCAATGCAAAGAAGTAGAGGAACACAATAGAATGGGAAAGACTAGAGATCTCTTTAAGAAAATTGCAGATATCCAGAGAACATTTCATGCAAGGATGGGCACAATAAAGAATAGAAATGGTAACAACCTTACAGTAGCAGAAGAGATTAAGAAGAGGTGGCAAGAATACACAGAAGAACTATACAAGAAAAGTCTTAATGACCCAAATGACTAAGAAGCTGTGGTTACTAACCTATAGTCGGACTTCCTGGAGTATAAAGTCAAGTAGGCCTTAGGAAACATTTCTACAAACAAAGATAGTGGCTGTGCTAGAATTCCAGCTGAACTATTTCAAGTCCTAAAGATGATGCTATTAAAGTGCTGCACTCAATATATCAGCAAAATTGGAAAACTCAGCCATGGCCACAGGACTGGAAAAAGTCAGTTTTTATTTCAATCCCAAAGAAAGGCAATGCTGAAGAATGTTCAAACTACCATACCATTGCACTCATTTCACATGCTAGCAAGGTTATGCTCAAAATCCTTCAAGCTAGGCTTCAGCAGTACATGAACTGAGAACTTTCAAATGTACAAGTTGGGTTTAGAAAAAGCAGAGAAACCAGAGAGCAAATGCCAACATTTGCTGGAGAAAGCAAGGGAGTTCCAGAAAAACATCTACTTCTTCTTCATTGACTATGGTAAAGCCTTTCACTGTGTGAATTACAACAAATTGGAAAATCTTAAAGTGATGGGAGTACCAGAACATCTTACCTATCTCCTGAGAAACCTGTATTAGGTCAAGACACAACAACTAGAACCAGATAGGGAACAACAGACTGGTTCAAAATTGGGAAAGAAGTTTGACATGATTATGTGTTGTCACCCTTCCTATTTAACTTCTATGAAGAAGAGTACATCATTTTAAATGCCAGGCTGGATGAAGCACAAGCTGAAATCAAGATTGCTGGCAGAAATATCAACAAACTCATATATGAGATGATATTACTCTAATAGCAGATTGTGAAGAGGAAATAAAAAGCCTCTTGATGAGGGTAAAAGAGGAGAGTGAAAAAGTTGAGTTGAAACTCAACATGCAAAAATGAAGATCATGGCATCCAGTCCCATCACTTCATGGCACATAGAAGGGGGAAAAGTGAAGCAGTAACAGATTTTATTTTCTTGGGCTGTAAAATCACTGAGGATGGTGAATGCAGCCATGAAATTAAAAGACACATGCTCCTTGGAAGGAAAACTATGACGAAACTAGACAACATATTGAAAAGCAGAGATAGCAATTTTCCAATGAAGATCCACATAGTCAAAGCAATGTTTTTGGTTTTGTTTTTTTTTTTTTAAATGAATGTGAGAGTTGGACCATAAAGAGAACTGATATCCAAAGAATCAATGCTTTGAAATCGTGGTGCTGGAGAAGCCTCTTGAGAGTCCCTTGGACTGCAGGGAGATCAAATTAGTCAATCTTAAAGGAAATCAACTCTAAATATTCATTGGAAGGACTGATGCTGAAGCCAAAGCTCCAATACTTTGGCCACATGATGGGAAGTGTGGGCTCACTGGAAAAGACCCCGTGATGTTGGGGAAGATTGAGGATAGGAGGAGAAGGGGGCGACAGATAATGAGGTGATTAGACAGCATCACCAGCTCAATGGACATGAATTTGGACAAACTCCAGGAGAGAATGGAAGACAGAGGAGCCTGGTGTGCTGCAGTTCATGGAGTCTCAGAGTGGGACATGACTTGATGACTGAACAACCACATCAATTCTTATCCCTAGGTAATCTTTAACATTAGCAGTTTCATTCCACAAATATGTTTTCCAAGTATATACAAATATGTATTCATCTATCTATTCTATATATTTATGTTCTGTTTTTAGTATTTTATGTATTATCAAATATATAGAATACATATTATATATATTTGTGTATTAATCAACTCACATGCAAACAAATATAGTTGGAAATTTGTTAATAGTAGCTGTAGCTTACAACGCTGACCACTGCCTTGAAATACAGATGAAAGTTTAGGGGAAAAATGGTAGGAAATGGCTAAAAAAAAAAAAGTCCTCTTATCAAAAAATGATATCATACATGCAGCCAAAAATTACACTGCTGCTAATGCAATATATAACTGTGGGCTACAAAGAGAAAACTAATACAGAACCCTGTTTTAAAACAATTTGCCACAAAACAAACAATATCACTTAGTAGAACATTTTAATTTTTTGCACTTTTTGAAATTATGTTGTGTGGTGAACCTTTCCTTGTCTCAGGTTTTGAGTATTTGAATGGTAAGGAATGTAGGAAACTCATTCCCATAAAAGTCAAATAGGCACAACCTTCCAAGAAGTGGTGGGGTCGGGGATATTTAAAACCACTTGAATCAACTCTTGACCAAGAGAGACAGGAGCTAAGATAAATGCTGCTTTCTTTCTCTTCAGGAAAACCTGATCTAAGAGAGAGTTCATGTTATCAGGCAATCAGTTACCTATTGTTTAATCTCTAATATTGATACATACCTTCCTTTTTCCCTGCTTCCATCCCTTTGTTTCTTAGCCCAGACACTGAATGTCATTTGCAAATAAACTGTTTACAAACAAACCTTTTTCTCAAGCTCTATGTTGGGAGAAATTAAGGTTAAAACATAAAGGATACTTAGAGTTTGAATCAATATGAAGATAAAACATAAATTCATTTATAACATGAATGTTTTCCTTTTTGCCTCATAAATTCTCCAAATATTTCATTACCTTTTACCATAGAAAACCTAGAAATATGTTACTCCTTTCTGTTAAAAAAAAAACAAAAACATAGAAATAGGAATGAAAACAAGATCACTGAAAGTCTGTATCTCTGCAATGTTAGCAGTCAATAAAAAGCTCATCCCTATACATAAAATACTAAGTCACAAACATCTGATTTCCTAGATGAATGGAAAATTATAATTGAACTGAATTGTTGTTTATAAAAGAATTTTAAACAAACAAATAAAAACTAGTTACAATGGAAAGAAACATAGGAAGCAAATGCAAGTGTTCACCTACTAACCAGTACCGGACATCTCCTATACGCAATGCATAGGATCCTGGGGTAACAAAGGAATCATGTTAACGTGAAAAACATTTCCATTATAAAATACCATGAAATGTTGGATAAAATACAGTAACCAACATTTAAATACATATCCAAACTCACAGGCAGCATATACCAACAAAAAAGGAAAACCTTAAAACTAGAGCTGTCAATAGAAGCTCCAGCATATCACTGAATAAATCCTAGCTACAGAGTGCACACATGCTCAATCAACTCAGTCGTGTCCAACTTTTCATGACCACATGGTCTGTAGCCTGCCAGACTCCTCTGTCCATTGAATTTTCCAGGCAAAAATACTGGAATGGCTAGCCGTTCCCTTGTCTAGGGGATCTTCCTGACCCAGGGATCAAACCCAAGTCTCCTGCATTGCAGACAGATTCTTTACCATCTGAGCCAAAGGGAAGCATGAATAGCATGTATAATTATTTTTTAAAAAACTGCCAGCTAAACTAAGGCACATCTTAATTACTTGCCAAGTTCACAGCCTCAGACTGACAAATTTACTTGGAATACCATTTCCAACCTCTCACTTTTACTCTGTGCATGTCTTTAGATATGAAATGAGTCTCTTGATGACAACATATATACGAGTATTGTTTTTCAATAATTTCAAAAATGTCAAAAATTCATTCAGTCACCCTCTGTCTTTTATTTGTAGTATGCAGTCTATTAACACTTAATTAGTGATAAGTGTGCACTTATTTTCATCTTGTTGTTTTCTAATTGTTTTTTGTAGTTCTTCCCTGTTCCTTTCTTCTCTTATTTTATTCCCTTGTAATCCAATGACCTCATTTAGTGTTATATTTGTGATCCCATCTCTTTTTGCATGTATCTGTTACAGGTTTTTGTTTGTGGTTACCAACATTTCATAAATAAAAGCTTATATATATAGCAATCTATATTAAGTTAATGGTTACTCTAATTTAAGAGTATTCTAAAAGCATTACATTTTTACCATGCCCCAAAATTTTATGATTTTGACATGATTTGTTGCTGTTCAGTTGCTAAGTTGTGTCCAACTCTTTGCAACACCACGGACTGCAGCATGCCTGTCCTTCACTATCTCCTGGAGTTTGCTCAAACTCATGTCCATTGAATCAGTGATGCCATCCAACCATCTCATCCTGTCACCCCTTTTCCGCCTGTCCTCAATCTTTCCCAGCATTGGGGTCTTTTCCAATGAGTCAGCCCTCGCCATCAGATGGCCAGAATATTGGAGCTTCAACTTCAACATCAGTCCTTCCGATGAATATTCAGGGTTGACTTTCTTTAGGATTGACTGGTTTGATCTCCTTGCAGTCCAAGGGACTCTCAAGAATCTTCTCTAGCATCACAGTTTGAAGGCATCAATGCTTTGGTGCTCATACTTCATATCTTTTTGTGTGTATGTCATTTAGCTAATTATTTTAGACACACATGATTGTAATACTTTTGTCTTTTAACCTTCATATTAGCTTTATAGATGGTTCATCACTACATTTACATTGTTTGCCTTTACCAGTTAGGTTTTTTCTTCATTTTTTTTTCTTTCTAGTTATGACCTTTTCTGTTTAAAGAAGTCCCTTTAACATTTATTTTAAGAGCAGTTTAGTGGTGATATACTCGATATGAAATAGTTGCTAGCAGTGTGTTTTCTTGGTTGTAACAGTTTTTTTGTTTGATTTTTGTTTTGTTTTGTTTCCCTAGTACCTTGAATATGTGGTGTCAATTCCTTCTGGTCTATAGAGTTTCTGCTGAAAAACCAGCTGATAATCTTATGGGCATGGGAGATATCTACATATATAACTAGTTATTTTTCTCTTGCATTTTTAGATTCTGACTTTACTTTTAACTTTTAACACTTTAACTATATTGTGTTTTGGTGTGGATCTCTTTGGATTCATTTTGGGGGAGACTATGTTTCCTGGACTTGAATGTCTGTTTTCTTTGCCAGGTTAGGGATGTTTTCAGCCATTATTTGTACAAATGATCTTCTTCTTCTTCTTCTTCTTCTTCTTCTTCTTCTTCTTCTTCATTTATCTTTCTCCCTGACTGAAGTGACTTAGCATGCATGTACACACTCTCTCTCCCTGCCTTTGGGATTCCTATAATGTGAATATTAGTATGACTGACATCATCCCAGTTCAGTTCAGTTACTCAGTCGTGTCCGACTCTTTGCAACCCCATGAATCATAGCACACCAGGCCTCCTTGTCCATCACCAACTCCCGGAGTTCACTCAGACTCAATCCATCGAGTCAGTGATGCCATTCAGCCATCTCATCCTCTGTTGTCCCCTTCTCCTCCTGCCCCCAATCCTTCCCAGCATCAAAGTCTTTTCCAATGAGTCAACTATTCACATGAGGTGGCTACAGTACTGGAGTTTCAGCTCTAGCATCATTCCTTCCAAAGAAATCCCAGGGCTGATCTCCTTCAGAATGGACTGGTTTTATCACCTTGCAGTCCAAGGGAGGCTCAAGAGTCTTCTCCAACACCACAGATCAGAAGCATCAATTCTTCAGTGCTCAGCCTTCTTCACAGTCCAATTCTCACATCCATACATGACTACTGGAAAAACCATAGCCTTGACTAGACGGACCTTAGTCGGCAAAGTAATGTCTCTGCTTTTGAATATGCTATCTAGGTTGGTCATAATTTTTCTTCCAAGGAGTAAGCGTCTTTTAATTTCATGGCTGCAGTCACCACCTGCAGTGATTCTGGACCCCCAAAAAATAAAGTCTGACACTTTCCTCCGTTTCCCCATCTATTTCCCATGAAGTGATGGCACCGGATGCCATGATCTTCATTTTCTGAATGTTGAGCTTGAAGCCAACTTTCTCACTCTCCTCTTTCACTTTTATCAAGAGGCTTTTTAGTTCCTCTTCATTTTCTTCCATAAGGGTGGTGTCATCTGCATATCTGAGGTAGAGGTCCCTTAATCTCTCTTCATTTTGTTCTTCCTTTTTTCTTTAGAATGTTCCAACTAGGTTACTTCTATTGCACTGTGTTAAATATAGCTCATCATTCCCTTGCATCTGCAATGTACTGTTATTTCTGTCTAATGTATTTTTTATTCAATTTTTTATAGTCTTCAGTTTTTACTGAATCTATTTTATATTTTTAATCTCTTTGTTGACATTCTTACTGAGTTCACTCCTTCTGAGTCAGTGAGCATTTTTATGATTATTACTTTGAACTCTTTATTTGGTAAATTTCTCATAACTGTTTCTTATTGTTCTTTTTCTGATGTTTTATCTTGTTCTTTTGTTTGGAATGTATTTCTTTGTCTCTTTATTTTGCCTAACTCTCTGTTTATATGTATTATGTATATCAACTATGTATCCCAGTCTTGAAAGAGTGGCTTTGGTAGAAATTGTCCTTTGCAGAGCAGTGATTCTGTCTCCTCTAGTCACCAGGGCTACCCACTCTGTGGGCTGAATTTGTCTTCCTGTTGTGGTTGAGCTGTCATTGCTACAGGCATGCTGCGGATTGGGGTTGGTATCCAGGCCAGCTGGCTTCAGGGACCAGCTGCAAGTACTATATGCATACTGGTTTGTCAGGCCAGCCCATTGGAGCTTCAGCCACGTTGAAGGGGCATTAGTCTTGGTTGTAGTGGCCCACTGGGTAGAGTGGGACTGGAGTAGCTTTGGAGAACCCAGGGAGGGTGGGCAGGTTGTACAAGTGGATCCTCAGTGAAACACCAGGGAGGAGTGTATGGTGTTAGCTAGGTTGGTGCAGACTGACGGAAATGGTACTTACCAGTGCTGGGCAGGCTGCCGCTGCTGCTGCTAAGTTGCTTCAGTCATGTCCGACTCTGTGCAACCCCATAGATGGCAGGCCATGAGGCTCCCCTGTCCCTGGGATTCTCCAGGCAAGAACACTGGAGTGGGTTGCCATTTCCTTCTCCAAAGCATGAAAGTGAAAAGTGAAAGTGAAGTTGCTCAGTCATGTCTGACTCTTAGCTGGGCAGGCTAGGCAGATTTTTTTTTTTTTTTTTTAAGTTCCCACTAGTGCTTCCACTTCTGGAGGTTTCATCAGATCTCTGTCCCTCCAGTACATACTCTTCAATTAGTCAATAAATCTTATATGACCCAGAATGCTTTATCTGCTACTTTTATGCAAGAATTTGGGTCAAGTTTGTTTATGTGCAGGCCCTTCAAGTGTGGAGTCTTGGTTTCCCATAGTTCTCTAGCTCTCCTGGACATTAGCCTTGCTGGTTTTCAAAGTCAGATGTTATGGTGGCTCATCTTGGTACAGGTGTCCTGGGATAGGGAGACCACTAGGGGCTCAGAGTCCTCCTCAGGCTTAGAGAAGATCTCCTCAGTTGTGATGTCCCTCTTGCTTGTGTGTTGTCACACTGCGGATGGGGTATTCCAACTAGATTGCATCTCTATCCCCTGCTACACATATTGATGTGATCTTTTCTTATATCCTGAGTTGTAGAAAATCTGTTCTCCTAGTCTTTAGGTTGTTTACAGAGATCATTGCTCTATGCGCAGTTGCCATTTTGATGTGCAGTGGCCATGGGAGGAGGTAAGCTCAGGATCTTCCTACTCTATCATCTTGATCTGGACTCTAGCCAATATTTGATTATAAACATAACATTTAGTAGGGACTTCCCTGGAAGTACAGTGTTTAAGACTTTGTGCTTCCAGTGCAGGGGGGTGAGGGTTGATCCCTGGTCTGGGAACTAAGATCCCACCTACCATGCAGTACAGCCAAAAAAATAAAAATATTTAGTAGAGAATGTGTCCTCCCTTATACTTCTTTTTCAGAAGTCTTTTTTCTCTCTTTGGTCTTTTACATTTCTACACAAATTTTAAACTAAATTCATCATGTTCTAAAAAAAAAGTTGAGATTTTTGTGGAATTGCTTTCTTTCTTATTTTATCTTCTTGTGGGACTGTGTTTTTCTTTCAGTTGACTGTGAGGTATTATATGAAAAAAAACTAGAAATAATTTGAGGTCAAGGTATTATTATATTCCATTTGTCATGATTTAGGACTGATCTTTAAAGATGGCCAGGTATGTAAGAAATCCATTCTTACTTTAATTCTATTATTTAAAAATAATATAATTTGAAGTTAAGTTCTATTTTCTTTTCAGCCTGGTATATTTCTGGTTCACCTCTTTTTTTGTGGCCAAACTCACACTACATATATTGTTCAAATCTTACCAGCTGCTTGTTTGTGTAAATAAGATTTTATTGAAACAGTGATATCTATCTATTTATGTATAGTCAGTGATGGCTTTTCTGCTAGAAAAACAGAACTAAATAGTTGGTACAGATAGCATGTATCACAAAACCTAAAATACTTCCTACCTTGCCCTTCACAGAAAATGCTTACTGACCTCTCTTTTAAGATACAGTACTTTTATGATCTCAACACAAAATAAAAGATGTTAGTAAAGATTTCCCTCTTTGGAAAACCTGGATTCCAGTGTGTCCTTCAGCCCCAGGAGCCTGCCACAATCACACTCAGTATGTCAGCCTCTCATCTGCCTCTTCAAGATATGGCAGATGTCCCTTGCAGAAAAGATGTTCCAAATGCTAAGTCAAACAATGCTATTTTTGTTTCTTTCTCTTACTTCATTGCTTTATAGTTTTCATCACACTGCCACATTCCTATGTCTTCAAATATATTTTAAAAACATATTTTCCAATATTTCTCAGTAAAAAGTTTGGTGCACATTACATAATACACCATTAGCATCATTAGCATGAGTAGAATGTTCTGTATTAAACACACACACATACATATATATATATATATATGTATATATATGTATGTGTCTGCTCGACTAGAATATCAGCTGCATGAAGTTCAGAGTTGTATCTAGCAATGTATCTCTAGATTATTCTGCAGACTTTGCACTGAGTTAAATAAATGGAATCATAATAAACATGTAGAACTCAGGTACATTTGTGATGCAGGATTCTTGTTATACAGAGAATAACTTTCCTATATTAAATTTTCTTCAGTTAGTGGAAGCAAGAACAGACAAGAACATGATAAATGATACTCCTGTTATAAAATACTAATAACCTGAAACTGCAACAAAATGGTGCTTTGTCTTATAATAATGTAAAAATGAAATTTATTAGTTAAATAGTTGAGTTTATTGAGGTGCTTGTGGTTGTTAAAACCTAAGAAGAACTCGCTTTAACTTTGGAAAAGTGCCTTCTTCTCCTTCTTGGAATAGACCTTTTATATAAATAATAAGTAGGCTTAATACTTCCCCTCAGAGAGAAGACCCAAATTCCTGTAGAACAGGGCTTTAGTTCCAAATAAGTTTCATCTTTCAGAAGGCATATAATCGTAATTCAGAAGGTTTTGATTCCTCACTGGAATGCAGAGAGGGTCTTAAAAATAGAGGTTTTTTTTTTTTTTAAGATTTTAATTTATACAAAGTGATTGTTCATGTTTTAGGGCCAAGTGACCAATTTTTATGATGTAGAAGAAATAACATCATGTGCACCAACACATTTTCAAGAAAGTTCTAAAACAGTTTGGACTTGATTATGATGACATGCTAACATGAGTCATTCAGTTATGCTTATTAAAGTAAGTAGCAGGGGCGGTCTTAAGATGGCAGAGGAATAGGATGGGGAGACCACTTTCTCCCCCTCAAATTCATCAAAAGAACATTTAAACGCTGAGTAAATTCCACAAAACAACTTCTTGAATGCCAGCAGAGGACATCGGGCACTCAGAAAAGCAGCCCATTGTCTTCAAAAGGAGGTAGGAAAGAAATATAAAGGACAAAAAAAAAAAAAAAGAGAGAGAGACAAAAGAGGTAGGGACGGAGCTCCATCCCAGGAAGAGAGTCTTAAAAAGAGAGAAGTTTCCAAACACCAGGGAACACTTTCACTCCCGAATCTGTGGCGAGCCTTGGAGGAAAAATAAATAATTAAAACCCACAGATTACATGCCCAGTGGTAACTTCCCCAGCAGAGCAGCAGCACAGACGCCTGCACCCACCACTAGCAAGTAGGGGCTAGGCAGGGAGGCGCAGGCTGTATTGTTTAGAGTAAGGACCAGGCCTGAATGCCCCGAGGGCAATTTGAGTGAACTAACTTGGGCTAGCACCCCAGACTGTGGGATAGCTACGACGTGAAAAGCCCTAACCCTAAGACATCACCAGGCCCGCTCACAAAACAAAGGACTGAACAGAGCTAGCCTGCTGCAGACCATCCCCTTCCGGTGACAGGCAGCCAGAGCCAGAAGGGGACAATCGCAGCCCCAGAGAGACATTATCTACCAAACTGCAAGCAGGCTTCTTTGTTAACTAAGACTTCTTGGGGTTCTGGACAATCAACATCAGCCTGAGAAGGTGCACCAATTGTACACCCAGAAAACTGTGCAGCAGGGACGGGGCAGGCGATAAGTCGCAGCGACCATGCTTGCCAAACACCTCAGATCTGGGAAGGGCACAAAACGCAGGCCCAACCGAGTCTGCACCTCTGAGGACTTCCTGAGTGCCTGAACCTGAGCGGCTTAGACCTGGGAGGTGCATGCAGCCCAGGGCCAGCCTCAGATGGTTCCCAGTGGAGCAACATAGAGCCTGAGCAGAGTGGGCAGGAAGGGCACACGTGCCATGAGTCGGGGTAGGCCCAGTGTGGCTGAGACACTGCAAGCATACACCAGCGTTATTTGTTTGCAGCGTCCCTCCCTCCCCACAGTGCGATGGAACAAGTGAGCCTAAAAGAGTGTCCACCACCACCCCCCTTTTGTCAGGGCAGAAATCAGACACTGGAAACTAAAACAGAGGGAACCGCCTTGGAAGTGACAGGTGCAATAGATTAAAACCCTGTCGTTAGTACTGACTACATAGGAAGGGGCCTATAGATCTTGAGAAATATAAGTCAGACCAAGGAACTATCCGAAAATGAACTGACCCCACCCTGCCCTCAACAACACCAGAGAAAGTCCTAGATATACTTTTTCTATTTTTTATGATCATTCATTTAAAAAAAATTTTTTTTTAATTTTAAGTCCTCTATTAATCCTTTAATTTTCATTTTTATAACCTACTATTACTTTGCAAAAAAAAGACCCTATTTTTTAAAGCAATATATATATTATAATTTTTGTGACTTTTTTTTTCTTTTCTTTAATATTATATTTTTGAAAATCCAACCTCTACTCTAGATTTTTAATCTTTGCTTTTTGGTATTTGTTATTAATTTGTACCTTTAAGAACCCAATCTTCAGTACCCATTTTTACTTGGGAACTAGATTACTGGCTTGACTGCACTCTCCCCCTTCGGACTCTCCTTTTTCTTCATCAGGTCGCCTCTGTCTCCTCCCTCCCCCTTCTGTTCTCTACCCAACTCTGTGAATCTCTTTGTGTGTTCCAGACAGTGGAGAACACTTAGGGAACTGATTACTGGCTGGATCTGTCTCTCTCCTTTTGATTCCCCCCTTTATCTTTCTGGTCACCTCTGTCTCCTTCCTCCCTCTTCTCTTCTCTTTATAACTCCGTGAACATCTCTGAGTGGTTTAGACTGTGGAACGGACATAAGGAAGTGATTACTGGCTAGCTTTCTCTCTCCTCTTTTGATTCCATCTGATCTCAATTGGGTCACCTCTAACACCCTCCTCCTTCTTCTCTTCTCCATATAATTCTGTGAACCTCTCTGGGTGTCCCTCAGTGGGGAGAAACTTTTCATCTTTAACCTAGATGTTTTATCATCAGTGCTGTATAGATGGAGAAGTCTTGAGACTGCTGTAAAAATAAGACTGAAAATCAGAAGCAGGAGGCTTAAGTCCAAATCCTGAGAACGCCAGAGAACTCCTGACTCCAGGGAACATTAACTGACAGGAGCTCATCAAACGCCTTTGTACCTACACTGAAACCAAGCACCACCCAAGGGCCAACAAGTTCCAGAGCAAGACATACCACTCAAATTCTCCAGCAATACAGGAACACAACCCTGAGCTTCAATATACAGGCTGCCCAAAGTTACTCCAAACCCACTGACATCTGATAACTCATTACTGGACACTTCATTGCACTCCAGAGAGAAGAAATACAGCTCCACCCACCAGAACACTGACACAAGCTTGAAAAGCCACCTGTACAACCCCACCCACAGAGAGGAAATTCCACAATAAACAGAACTCCACAAACTGCCAGAATACAGAAAGGCCACCCCAAACTCAGCAATATAAACAAGATGAAGAGACAGAGGAATACCTAGCAGGTAAAGGAACAGGATAAATGCCCACCAAACCAAATAAAAGAGGAAGAGATAGGGAATCTACCTGATAAAGAACTCCAAATAATGATAGTGAAAATGATCCAAAATCTTAAAATCAAAATGGAATCACAGATAAATAGCCTGGAGACAAGGATTGAGAAAATGCAAGAAAGGTTTATCAAGGACCTAGAAGAAATAAAAAAGAGTCACTATATAATGAATAATGCAATGAATGAGATCAAAAACACTCTGGAGGCAACAAATAGTAGAATAAGGAGGCAGAAGATAGGATTAGTGAAGTAGAAGATAGAATGGTAGAAATAAATGAATGAGAGAGGAAAAAAGAAAAACAAATTTAAAGAAATGAGGACAATCTCAGAGACCTCCAGGAAAATATTAAATGCCCCAACATTCAAATCATAGGAGTCCCAGAAGAAGAAGACAAATAGAGAGACCATGAGAAAATACTTGAGGAGATAATAGTTGAAAACTTCCCTGAAATGGGGAAGGAAATAATCACCCAAGTCCAAAAAACCCAGAGAGTCCCAAACAGGATAAACCCAAGAGAAACAGCCCAAGACACATATTAATCAAATTAACAAAGATCCAACACAAAGAACAAATATTAAAAGCAGCAAGAGAAAAATAACAAATAACACACAAGGGGATTCCCGTAAGGATAACAGCTGATCTTTCATAAGAAACTCTTCAGGCCAGGAAGGAATGGCAAGACATACTTAAAGTGATGAAAGAAAATAATCTATAGCCCAGATTACTATACCCAGCAAGGATCTCATTCAAATATGAAGGAGAAATCAAAAGCTTTACAGACAAGCAAAAGCTGAGAGAATTCAGCACCACCAAACCAGCTCTCCAACAAATCCTAAAGGATCTTCTCTAGACAGGAAACACAAAAGGGGTGTATAACTCAAACCCAAAACAATAAAGTAAATGGCAACGGGATCATACTTATCCAAAATTACCTTAAATGTAATTGGGTTGAATGCCCCAATCAAAAGGCAAAGACTGGCTGAATGGGTACAAAAACAAGACCCCTATATATGTCGTCTACAAGAGACCTACCTCAAAACAGCGGACACATAGAGACTGAAAGTGAAGGGCTGGAAAAAGATATTCCATGCAAATAGAGACCAAAAGAGAGCAGGAGTAGCAATACTCATATCAGATAAAATAGACTTTAAAAAAAAGGCTGTGAAAAGAGACAAAGAAGGACACTACATAATGACCAAAGGATCAATCGAAGAAGTTATAACAATTATAAATATATATGCACCCAAGAAGGAGCACCACAATTAGACAAATGCTAACAAGTATGAAAGGGGAAATTAACAATAACACAATAATAGTGGGAGACTTTAATATTCCACACACACCTATGGATAGATCAACTAAACAGAAAATTAACAAGGAAAGACAAACTTTAAATGATCCAATAGACCAGTTAGACCTGGTATATCTATAGGACATTTCACCCCCCAAAAAATGAATTTCACCTTTTTCTCAAGATAGATCACATCCTGGGCCATAAATCTAGCCTTGGTAAGTTCAAAAAAAATTGAAATCATTCCAAGCATCTTTTCTGACCACAATACAGTAAGATTAGATCTCAATTACAGGAGAAAAACTATTAAAAATCCCAACATATGGAGGCTGAACAACACGCTGCTGAATAATGAACAAATCAGAAGAAATTAAAAAAGAAATCAAAATATACATAGAAACGAATGAAAATGATAACACAACAACCCAAAACCTATGGGACACTGTAAAAGCACTGCTAAGGGGAAAGTTCATAGCAATACAGGCATACCTCAAGAAACAAGAAAAAAGTCAAATAAATAACCTAACTCTACTCCTAAAGCAACTAGAAAAGGAAGAAATGAAGAACCCCAGGATTAGTAGAAGGAAAGAAATATTAAAAATTAGGGCAGAAATAAATGCAAGAGAAACAAAAGAGTCCATAGCAAAAATCAACAAAGCCAAAAGCTGGTTCCTTGAAAGGATAAATAAAATTGACAAACCATTAGCCAGACTCATCAAGAAACAAAGGGAGAAAAATCAAATCAATAAAATTAGAAATGAAAATGGAGAGATCACAACAGACAACACATAAATACAAAGGATCATAAGAGACTACTACCAGCAATTATATGCCAATAAAATGGACAACGTGGAAGAAATGTGCAAATTCTTAGAAAAGTACAACTTTCCAAAACTGAACCAGGAAGAAATAGAAAATCTTAACAGACCCATCACAAGCATGAAAATTGAAACTGTAATCAGAAATCTTCCAGCAAACAAAAGCCCTGGTCCAGACGGCTTCACAGCTGAATTCTACCAAAAATTTAGAGAAGAGCTAACATGTATTCTACGCAAACTCTTCCAGAAAATTGCAGAGGAAGGTAAACTTCCAAACTCATTCTATGAAGCCACCATCACCCTAATACTAAAACCTGACAAAGACGCCACAAAAAAAGAAAATTACAGGCCAATATCACTGATAAACATAAATGCAAAAATCCTTAACAAAATTCTAGCCATCAGAATTCAACAACACATTAAAAAGATCATACACCATGACCAGGTGGGCTTTATCCCAGGGATGCAGGATTCTTCAATATCTGCAAATTAATCAATATAATTCACCACATTAACAAATTGAAAAATAAAAGCCATATGATTATCTCAATAGATGCAGAGAAAGCCTTTGACAAAATTCAACATTCATTTATGATAAAACCTCCAGAAAGCAGGAATAGAGGGAACATACCTCAACATTATAAAAGTTGTATATGACAAACCCACAGCAAACATTATCCTCAATGGTGAAAAATTGAAAGCATTTCCCCTAAAGTCAGGAACAAGACAAGGGTGCCCACTTTCACCGCTACTATTCAACACAGTTCTGGAAGTTTTGGCCACAGCAATCAGAGCAGAAAAAGAAATAAAAGGAATCCAAATTGGAAAAGAAGAAGTAAAACTCTCACTGTTTGCAGATGACATGATCCTCTACATAGAAAACCCTAAAGACTCCACCAGAAAATTACTAGAGCTCATCAATGAATATAGTAAAGTTGCAGGATATAAAATCAACACACAGAAATCCCTTGTATTCTTATACAAATAATGAGAAAGTAGAAAAAGGAATTAAGGAAACAATTCCATTCACCATTGTAATGAAAAGAATAAAATACTTAGGAATATATCTACCTAAAGAAACTAAAGACCTATATATAGAAAACTATAAAACACTGGTGAAGGAAATTAAAGAGGACACTAATAGATGGAGAAATATACCATGTTCATGGATCAGAAGAATCAATATATTGAAAATGAATATACTACCCAAAGCAATCTATAGATTCAATGCAATCCCTATCAAGCTACCAACGGTATTTTTCCACAGAGCTAGGACAAATAATTTCACAATTTGTATGGAAATACAAAAACCTCGAATAGCCAAAGCAATCTTGAGAAAGAAGAATGGAACTGGAAGAATCAACCTGCCTGACTTCAGGCTCTACTACAATGCCACGGTCATCAAGACAGTATGGTACTGGCACAAAGACAGAAATATAGATCAATGGAACAAAATAGAAAGCCCAGAGATAAATCCACACACATATGGACACCTTATCTTTGATAAAGGAGGCAAGAATATACAATGGAGAAAAGACAGTGTCAAGTGGTGCTGGGAAAACTGGTCAACCACTTGTAAAAGAATGAAACTAGAACACTTTATAACACCATACACAAAAATAAACTCAAAAAGGATTAAAGATCTAAATGTAAGACCAGCAACTATAAAACTCCTAGAGGAGAAAATAGGCAAAACACTTTCCAACATACATCACAGCAGGATCCTCTATGACCTACCTCCCAGAATATTGGATATAAATGCAAAAATTAAAAAATGGGACCTAATTAAACTTAAAAGCTTCTGCACAACAAAGGAAACTATAAGAAAGGTGAAAAGACGACCTTCAGAATGGGAGAAAATAATAGCAAATGAAGCAACTGACAAACAACTAATCTCAAAAATATACAAGCAACTCCTGCAGCTCAATTCCAGAAAAATAAACGACCCAATCAAAAAAATGAGCCAAAGAACTAAATAGACATTTCTTCAAAGAAGACATACAGATGGCTAACAAACACAGGAAAAGATGCTCAACATCACTCATTATCAGAGAAATGCAAATCAAAACCACAATGAGGTACCCTCTTACAATGTTGGTGGGAATCCAAGCTAGTACAGCCACTAAAAAACTGGAAATAAAACTGCCTTATGACCCAGCAATCCCAGTGCTGGGCATACACACCGAGGAAACCAGAAGAGAAAGAGACACATGTATCCCAATGTTCGTCGCAGCACTGTTTATAATAGCCAGGACATGGAAGCTACCTAGATGTCCATCATCTGATGAATGAATAAGAAAGCTGTGGTACATATACACAATGGAGAATTCAGTTCAGTTCAGTCGCTCAATCATGTCCAACTCTTTGCGACCCCATGAATCTCTGCACGCCAGGCCTCCCTGTCCATCACCAACTCCTGGAGTTCACTCAGACTCACGTCCATCGAGTCAGTGATGCCATCCAGCCATCTCATCCTCTGTCATCCCCTTCTCCTTCTGCCCCCAATCTATCCCAGCATCAAAGTCTTCCAATGAGTCAACTCTTCACATGAGGTGGCCAAAATATTGGAGTTTCAGCTTTAGCATCATTCCTTCCAAAGAAATCCCAGGGCTGATCTCCTTCAGAATGGACTGGTTGGATCCCCTTGCAGTCCAAGGGACTCTCAAGAGTCTTCTCCAACACCACAGTTCAAATGCATCAATTCTTCAGTGCTCAGCTTTCTTCACAGTCCAACTCTCACATCCATATATGACCACTGGAAAAAAACCATAGCCTTGTCTAGACGGACCTTACTCAGACATTAAAAAGAATACATTTAATTCAGTTCTAATGAGGTGGATGAAACTGGAGCTTATTATACAGAGTGAAGTAAGCCAGAAAGAAAAACACCAATACAGTATACTAGCACATATATATGGAATTTAGAAAGATGATAACGATAACCCTGAATGCGAGATAGCAAAACAGACACAGATATATAGAATAGTCTTTTGGACTCTGTGGGAGAGGGCCAGGGTGGGATGATTTGGGAGAATGGCATTGAATCATGTATAATATCATATAAGAAATGAATCGCCAGTCTAGGTTTGATGCAGGATACAGGATGCTTGGGGCTGGTGCACTAGGATGACCCAGAGGGATGGTACAGGGAGGGAGGTGGGAGGGGGATTCAGGATAGAGAACACATGTACACCTGTGGTGGATTCATGTTGATGTATGGCAAAACCAATACAATATTGTAAAGTAATTAGCCTCCAATTAAAATAAATAAATTTAAATTAAAAATAATAATAATAAAGAAAGTAGCATGGATAACTCATATACTTATCCACTACAAAATTATATCAGTTCAAAATGATATGATCAGTACCACCAACGGTGTTGAGAGATAAAGCCTTACAAAAATAATTTAGTCTACTTTTGTCACTGTAGTTTGACTTTTTAAGAGACTTTCTAGGTATCTTGAAGAGTCTCTTAAAGAGACTTACTCTCTGTTCTGCTATGTTAGAGGGACAGTTTTTCAGACCTCTTCTTTCCCCTTCTCTTCTTACCTTACAGAGTGTCTGCATATAATAGAGAAGGATCTAGCTTATATGATCTCATGGCAGCTGGAAAAAAAAATCCTAAAATCACTGTAAAGTTCACTAGATATTCCTGGGACTGCTATGGAGCTAGGCTGATCTATCCCTTGACCTTGTGAACAAGGAGGAGTAATCTCTTTGGCTACCTGGTTTAGTTATACTGGTTCTAATACTGTAAATGAAATTAAGCCCCTGATCCAACACACTTGCCCTCTACAAGTTTTCAGATGTGCTGCCTTAATATACTTCTTCAGTGTCACCCTGTTGGGTCCTCTACAACTTTAGGTACTCTGCACCCATGCAAGGCCTTGGAGAACCAGGGCTTCTTCCTGAAGTCATTTACCTACTTTCCCTCTGATAACACTTTCACATCATATCTCTTAAGTGTCATCAATGGCTTATTTATACCTTTGTCTCCTCTGTAAAAGTTGTTGTTATATGCATATATACATATACCAAAACATCTAGAAACATGTATTTTAAAAGTCAATAGTGGTTAGATTACTTTACTTTTATATTTTGCAGTTTAAAAAAATTCTATTCAATAATTTATGTACAATGAAAAGAGAAATAAATGAAAATCAAATAAAAGAGTAAAATGCTTTATTAGAAAATGAAGGGCATGGCCTGTTAGATAAATGGATAAAAATTGTAACTTCATTATAAAATAAATTAATGATAATTTTTTTTAATTTGACTGTTTTCAACTAACAAATAAGAAAATAGTAGGGCAACTATTTTTCTGCTACAGAGATAAGTTTTGAGGTTTGGGTCAAGACAGATGTAATGACAAGCAAGGCAGGAAGAATCATTTTGATTTCCTCAGTACTCATTAGGAAACTATCCAATAAAAAATAATTTATTCCATTATGGAATAGATTAAAACTTACCTTTAAGGTGGTCATTAACAACCTCATCAGTATCATAATGTCAGCATCACATTAGTGATGCCCTGAAAAGAAAAGTCTCCAAGTCTTTAAAAGTGAAAGAGAAATTAATATTTTAGGACTAAAAAAAATAAGCATCTTGAGGAGGAAATTGATGTGAAAGCACAAAATAGGTTTGTGTTTTAATTAACACTTTGGTTAAAATTCAACCTGTCTCATAACTCTTATGGTATTTATTTAAACTAATTTTCACACTTTTTTTTTTTCTTTTAGGATCATGATTGCTGATGTTAATAGAAAGTTTCTTCTTAGTGTAATATTCTGGTTATTAATTCAAGATTTAAAGACAACTAAGCCAAAGTTCTGTCTAGTCAAGGCTATGGTTTTTCCAGTGGTCATGTATGGATGTGAGAGTTGGACTGTGAAGAAAGCTGAGCACCGAAGAATTGATGCTTTTGAACTGTGGTGTTGGAGAAGACTCTTTAGAGTCCCTTGGACTGCAAGGAGATCCAACCAGTCCATTCTGAAGGAGATCAGCCCTGGGATTTCTTTGGAAGGAATGATGCTAAAGCTGAAACTCCAATACTTTGGCCACCTCATGTGAAGAGTTGACTCATTGGAGAAGACTCTGATGCTGGGAGGGATTGGAGACAGGAGGAGAAGGGGACGACAGAGGATGAGATGGCTGGATGGCATCACCGACTCAATGGACATGACTTTGAGTGAACTCCAGGAATTGGTGATGGACAGGGAAGCCTGGTGTGCTGCAGTTAATGGGGTTGCAAAGAGTTGGACACAACTGTGCAACTGAACTGAACTGAAGCTGTGTATTTAGTTTGCGAGCAACCCATGTGGCTACTGAGATTAGTAAACCTTCATGATGAGTATACTTGTTAAATTAGAAACACTGTAAATAGAGTTCAAAATTTCAAATATGCATATTTTATTAGATTGGGCAGAAATCTTTATGAATTTATTGCTATCAATGCAGTCAAGATTTATGTAGTGATTTATGGTTTGGAATTTTATAACACAGTATCTCATTTGATCCTTACAATAATTCATAGTTGTAGAGTTGTTACTCCAATTTCATCAGTGTGGAAAACAAGGCCAAAAGAGGTAAATGTTTCGTGTAAGACTACATCAATTCAGTTGAGTTCAGTCGCTCAGTCGTGTCCGACTCTTTGCAACGCCATGAATCTCAGCACACCAGGCCTCCCTGTCCATCACCATCTCCCGGAGTTCACTCAGACTCATGTCCATCGCGTCAGTGATGCCATCCAGCCATCTCATCTTCTGTGGGCCCCATCTCCTCCGGCCCCCAATCCCTCCTAGCATCTGAGTCTTTTCCAATGAGTCGACTCTTCTCATGAGGTGGCCAAAGTACTGGAGTTTCAGCTTCAGCATCATTCCTTCCAAAGAAATCCCAGGTCTGATATCCTTCAGAATGGACTGGTTGGATCTCCTTGCAGTCCAAGGGACTCTCAAGAGTCTTCTCCAACACCACAGTTCAAAAGCATCAATTGTTTAGTGCTCAGCCTTCTTCACAGTCCAATTCTCACATCCATACATGACCACAGGAAAAACCATAGCCTTGACTAGACGGATCTTATTTGGCAAAGTAATGTCTCTGCTTTTGAATGTTCTGTCTACGTTGGCCATAACTTTTCTAGCCTGAAATACCAAACATTTAAAACTTACATTCAGGTCTTTCAATTCTATCTTATTTTGTCATTTCCCTTAGTAAAAGAGCACAGAGAAGGTTCCACATTGCCTCTTATGTTCTGGGACTTGGCTCCAAATTGCAAATGCTTATCAAAATTAGATATAAGAAGTGAATGAATGAAGTAAGGGGGTGGAAAATTGATTAACTGGAAAGCACATGCATAACCAAAGGGGAAATTGTTTTTCAACTAATGGGTTTTCTCTTGTGAATTGTGAACCTAGCATTTCCAACTTTCCAGTATTCAAGAAGACCTTGAAACTGTTTTAACATATGAACTTTTATAATTGTAAATGACTGAAATGAATTTTATATTATTTTATTCTATATACACCAAAAGCAAAACTAAACTACACTAGACTAACTGAAAAGCATTTCTGCAAGCTAAAAGCCCTGTTGACTGCCTCTTTATGAAGTCTATTCTACAGTAAATGGTAATTAATTAAATTGCTACAACTCCAGAATCCTCAAAACAAAATAGGAAAGAAAATATTTTGTAAGTTTACATTTTTGAAATGTTTTCAGACTTCAGGAAATTTGCAAAAACATTGAAAATAATTACTCTTTTCTAAGATTCCCTTATTTTCAATATTTACTTGTATTTGTTTTACGGTGCTTTCTCTACATATACAGACACATATACATACATTAATATAGTATGTGTATATATATATATATATATATATAAACACCATTTGAGAATAAGTTGAAACCTGAGGATATAGTGCTCCCCTTTATATGTGAATATATGTTTCTTGGAATAATTACATTCTTTTATTTAACTTCAAATTCAAATCAAGAAATTAAACAATTCATACTATAATATAATCTATGGCTTTTATTCAGATTTCACAAATTGACCTTAAAATTTCTATTATAAAAACAGAAAATCTCAAATCATGTGTTGCATTAAGTGGTCACATCTTTTTAGCTCAGTTTGGAAGTTTTTGAATCTTACTTTGTGTTGCATGACCTTGAGATTTTTTTTTTTTTTTTTTTTTGAGATTTGAGAAGACTACTGGTTAGGTAATTTTTAAAGTGTTCTTACTTTTTGGTTTGTCTGATGTTTTCTCATAATTTGATTGAGTTTTCACATTTTTGGCAGAAATATACCAAAAGTAATTTTGTCCTTAGTGCATCATATCAAGAATCACATGTGGTTGGCTTGTTCCATTTCTAATGACATTAACTTTGGTCATTCATTTAACTAAGATCCTGTCTTAGAGTTTTCTCCGCTGTAAATTTATTATTTTTTCCCTTTGTAATTAATATTGCAGGAGAACTTTTGAGAATATATCTGTTTCTAAATATATCAGAATCATCTGATTCATCATCAGTTATACTAGATATGTGTCAAATAGTGATTTTCTAACTGCATTGTTATTACTGTACTTATCAGTTGGTATTCTACTACAAAGAAGAATATGTCTTTCTTTATATTCATTTATTTATATTAACACATACTCATAAATTCTTATTTTATTCAATGAATTCTAATCAATGTGTTATAATCCTTTAATATAATTACTTATTTTTCACTGAAATTATTCCAGACTTGGTAGCCAGGAGCTTCTTCAGGCTGACTTCTGTGTACTGATTTATGTCATTCTTTGAGTACCTCTTCATTTTCTGGCACAAAAAGCTGTTCCAAGTTCATTGTGTAGTTTCCTGCTCCAGAATTGAAATTGCTTTTCTGAGAAGCCAAGCTTACTTTTACTTTAAGTGAATGGTATGTAAAAATTAATATCTGTGTGCCTAGTGTGTTAATTGCTACTGGAGTGCCATTATTTCTAGTCCCTCATAGTAAGTAGAGGTAGAAAATAAATATTTTTAACAAGTACTTCTGATGCTGAAGGACAAGAGAAAGTACTGCCTTGCTTATGCCAGCAGTCTTAGACTTATCTGAAACAAAATCAATGAATACAATAACATCACAACATTGTATCATATATATAAAATATTACTTTGAAATATCCCTTAATATCTCTATGTTAAAATATGTTCTATGGAATTTTCAACAGAAGAATATTAATTATTAGCAGAGATATATTAAATTCCATAGACCAATCTAATAATGAAAGAAGTTTCAATAATTTTGGTGTCTTCCTGTTTATATTAAACAATTGTTCAAGTGGAATTATATTTTACACCTCCCATTTGACAAATACTGGCATATCAGCCAAAATCCAAAAATTAATATGAAAAAATTCACATGCAAATAATTATCCTCTCTCTGGCTTTGCTGTTCTTTACAGGCAAACATGTTTCTTCCTTTTTAATGAGAAATAACTTCAGGAAGATGAATCTTGAAGAATGTATAACTTCATATAAATAAAAGGAACAGAGTTTCTGTCAAATATGAGCTAATTTATTAATAGAGTTCTGAGAAGTTACCTTCCTGAAAAAGACATAAAACACACACACACACACACACACACACACCTGGCCTCTTGATTTATAAGACTGTTGAAAAATCAGGGTATACTTTAGAAAGCCATTATAATTCTAGTGAAAGTTTGTAATAAAGGTTATAGTAGAGAAAACAAATATTCTGATATTCTAACAGTGTTTCAAAAAGAATGAACATTTGGGTATTGTTTGAGGAAGTATGTGAAAGACGAAACATTGAATATGAAAAAATTATTTGAGAAATTATTTGAGAAAATATCTCAAAAAATACTTTGAGAACACAGTTACTCATAAATCTAAATAAGTTCACTTCTAGATTTTTAATCAAGGGCTAGAACTTGGTGCTTTATCTTGTTTGCTATAATATAAAACAATACAGTGAAATATGAACTAAAATAAACTTCCTATATTTCTGAAATACTGTCTGTATCTGATCAAAGACCTTGGCAGAATGTTGGTTTCTAGGTCAAATCTGAGGTATATAGTTTCTTTAATTGAACAGATTTATATTTGTGCTGACTGAATGGAGCACATCATTAAAAGATAGAACATCCTAACAATTATTTCTGATTACTCAGTAATAATAATCTTGGTTTTTATATTAAAAAGTAACTTTAATACATAATTACTTAAGCAAATAGACCCTATGAATAAAATTTCTATTTTTAGGAAATATTTTTTTCATAATTATTTTATTAGCATGTGTCTTTCTATACTTGCATAAAATAAGTAACAATTGAATCTTTTCTAATTTCAATAAACTTACATTCACTGAAATTTCTTCTCTGTAAATTATAACTGTAAGAACGTCAGTTGATAAGTTTGATTTTTATTGAATTACCATAATATAACATAATTATTTGAATAATATGGTATGTATTTTATCATATGTAGTATATGTTTCTTTTTATTCACTTACATATATTGCTCAAAATGAATTAGAAAGTCCTTAGGAGGTATGACTTATGAAAACCACCCCAGTTCTTATGTATCTCAATTTTCCTTTTTGTGTCAGATTTTTTTCTCATCATTAAATCCTGCTGATTTTCATAGGTGTTCTTTCCCTTCCTCGTCTGCACTGAGATACTGCATATTCACAATTAATGCCTTGACTAGCAACAGTTTCTCAGTCTGTCTGTACAAATACTCAATTTCTTAAACTTGAAATATCAGATTGCTTTTAAAATTGTCTTGTCAATAAGTCTTTATTTCCAGATGATGCTAGTAGTAAAGAACCTGCCTATGTTTCTAGGAAATGTAAGAGAAGAGGGTTTGACCCCTGGATCTTGAAGATCCCCTAGAGGAGGACATGGCAACCCACTCCAATATTCTTGCCTGGAGAATCCTATAGACAGAGGAGCTGGGTGGGCTACAGAACATAGGGTCACAAAGAGTTGGACACAAATAAAGTGATTGACATGCACACATGCTCTATAAACATGCATGTCACTTACGTTTGATTCAACAATGCCTTCTCTTTCATTTTCACCCCATCCTACATCCATCCAGATTCTGTCCATCACATCTGAGTCATCATGGACATTATTTGTACCAAAATTAGAGATATATAACAGTGAAGGGTTTTTCTTTCCTTATCAGAAAGAAAAGATGGAGGAATAAATTGGGAAATAGGCAACAGTACTTATTTTTATTGTGAAAATAAAATCCAACATTTACTGATACATCTTAGACAATATATTGATTGGGGACTTTTTTCATCTGAGAACAACTCACTGATCACAAATCAATTTATATTAGAAATCTATTGAATTGTAACTATTATAATTCCCTCACACACCAATACTGTTGATGAACTCTTTCAGGTCTAAAGAATTTAAAGTGTAGTTTTGACATTTGGTTCTAGTAATAACAGACTAGCAGTACTAGTTTCGCTTCTGGAGTTTCATTTTCCTTAATAATAAATTTTGTTTCACCAATTCCTGAAACAGAACTTTGTTCTACTGGTACTTAGTTAAATGAGTATTATTACCCAGTGAAGGAATATTGAAGATTTTAGCTTCAATATTGCTTTTACTTATTGCTTTTACTTTTCAGCCTCAGTTATTGGTTGTATTAACAGTGAAAAAGAAAGTGAAGTTGCTCAGTTGTGTCCAACTCTTTGTGACCCGATAGGCTGCAGCCTGCCAGGCTCTTCTGTCCGTGGAATTTTCCAGGCAGAAGTATTCAAGTGGCTTGCCATTCCCTTCTCCAGGGGATCTTCCTGAGCCAGGGATTGAACCCTGGTCTCCTGCATTGCAGGCAGACTCTTTACCATCTGAGCCACCAGGGAAACCCATAGACTTGATGTCAAAACCATGCTCCCCTTACAGAGGTGGCAGTTGTATGTATGGGATCTCTGATTCATGCTAGGGTTCTAAACATAACTGGACTTCACCCTACCCAGATATAACAATAGTGACCTACCAGCCAAGTGTGTTTTATTCAAGTACAATTATGACAAGAAAAGTAAAAAACAATGCATCTATCAAACTCTTTTACTGAAAAATCTCAAAATTGGAACATATGGGAAAACAAAGAATTTTCACTAAGTAAATAAGATGATGTTTCATCATATGTTTGTCTTATAGATATATACAACATATGTATAGGTATATGTAAAATATTTAATCCCAAATTGTGAAAAGAAACTCCATATATTTATCAGGCATTGAAATATTGATTAAAATTTGTGGAACATTAGTGTATATTAAAGTACAGAGAGGTATAAGAATCAGATTTTAAGTATCTCAGCTTTTTAAATCAGAATATAATTGCTTTACAATGTTATGTTAGTTTCTGCTGTACAATGAAGTGAATCAGCTATATGTATACATATACCTCCTTCCTCTAGGACGTCCCCCTAGCCCCTATCCCAGACCTCTAGGTCATCACTGAGCACAGAACTGAGCAACCTGTGCTATACAGCAGCTTCCCACTAGCTATCTACTTTACACATGGTAGTGTATACATGTCAATCTTAGATATGTGTTTGCAGTGAAGTTATTCATCTCCTCGTGTTTCTTTCTCCTTATCTGTAATATGAGGATGTTGGGCATATATGCTTCAAAGAGTTTTTCAAAGGTTTAAATGAGATAATGAATGCAGAGTTTATAAGGACCCACACTTGTGAGATACGTTAAGGTAACTTAACTGTAAATGTTAAGCTGTGATCATTATCATCATTAGTAGCTGTTGTGGAAGAAAATGCATGATTTTCACAACTGAGAAATGAATGATCAATTTAAATAAACTTCACGTGTATTTTGAACCCATAACTATATTCATACCCCACCTTTACTTCTCGAACTTACTTCAGCCCCGTTTTGACTTTCTAATGACCAGCTCAATGATTTCTCTGATCATATGTGTATCTTATCCAGATTACTCCTATAGTGGTTAGTTTGGATTTATAGTTATGTTGGGTTCCCAGAAAAAAAAAAAAGTCTAGCCAGAATGGCTTAATTAATTCGTACCACTCTACCCTCATTCTGGCTTGTTTGGAATTTTGAGAAAAATAACTCACTTCCTAGCAAAGAAAAATGAGGAAGTTTAGACCAACAGAAAAAAAAGAAAATTAAACGATCTGTTTTGCATGGCTTTCCCTTCCTATCCCTTAAACTGAAGCCTGACTTTGCACTAGTGACAAGGTCTTTAAATTTTTTTATATTTTTATCACTTTAAATCACTTACTGTTTCCATAAGAGCTTTTAATACTGTTAGTCTAATTTAAATATGTTGGGGAAGTAGCGTTGTTCAGGTAAGGTTAGTTGAATCAGAGGAATGACCAAAGATACATATTTTAAGGATAAGACTGAAATTCAAAGATATTCCTCCAAACCCTAATTCATTTATTAGGTTCACTGACTCACCATTTCAGCTCCTACTAGACAGCTTTATGAGCTAGTGATATATATGTCTTATCAAAAAAAAGTCCTGTGTGTTGCCTCATTTTCACACACTATTCAATACATCCCATTGCATAAGATATTGGACACATAAAGTAATGTTGTTGGACTTACTATTTGTGAATTTTTTTACTCCCATCTGGGAGCCAATGTTCCCATATTTACAGGATACAATTTAGTTTTTAAAATTAAGTTTTTGCTTTCATTTAGAAAATAGGAATCATGAAATAATTTTATGCTAAAGCTCACAGAATCCAGTGAAGGTGTCCGTAGATGTCATGACTTCAGCAGTGATTGCTCTTGAGCACAAAGATGAAAAAGTGTGAAGCAGTTAATGTGCCTTGATATAGACTCCATGGGGCTGGCTTTTGGGGCAACCACAAGCTTCCAAGAAAATTTCATTAAGCAGTCTATGTGCACTCCCAGGAAGATGCGATGGCAGTCTGCCATAGCATCTGTGCTCATTTTCCACTGAGTCACTCTGATCTCTCCTAAACTCACCCACTCTTCCCTGAATCCTTCAGTTCAAAATATGTGGTATACTTAGGAGCCCTCGCTGAGTGAAATAAATAGGAATCTGCAAACTAAAAATAAGATAATATGGTATGGTAATCGTCAGCCTACTCAATCTTCCCAGGCTGTTCTCTATCGCTTTTAAATGTATATGTGTGTGTGTGTGTATATATATATATATATGTGTGTGTGTGTGTGTGTGTGTGTGTGTGTATACATAAGTTTTTTTCTTTACACCATCTGCTCTAGTCCAGTGAGAGCATTTCCTGCTGTGCCTCTCATGCAAGTCCTCCCATGCCAACTTGCTGACATTCTTTCAGATCCTTTGGGATAACTTCTTTTTATTTTCTAATGCTCCTTCTCTCCTATTTAATGGTTTAGCATCCCCAGCCCACACTCCCAACATTGCAGAGATGTCCAATTTTCTCAGAATTTGCCATTCAACTATGCTAACAAGCTTGTACATTGAAAATAAGATTACTGAGGAAAAATAAAAAACATTAACTGAGTTAAGAATAAAATTCCAAACATGAAAGTAAAATTCTTTATTTCATTTGTCGTGAAAGAGATAGAAAATCTTAGCTTGTGTACTTTCTTTTCTGGAAAGCTTCCTAGGTATTCACCTTCATAAACTCAGATAAGTGTTTTTTGTTTTTATGCCCACTAGATTCCCTGTCCACATACCTACTTTAACATTTACCACACTGACAGAATCTTACCTCTCTCTTTTATTAGAATGAAAGTTTCTTGTGAATAAAAATCCTCTTGTTCATCATAAGTGATTGGCACATGATATGTATTTAGTATATGTTTTTATAATGAAAAAAATTAAGGAGGCTATCTAATATTTAAGAATTTCATTACTGATATAACTATGTTGTTAAAAAATTTATCAGATGAAAAAGTAAATAAGAATTGTTCCTCATTATATGTACTAAGCTGTAACAAGAACACAGAATCTCTACAACCTTTCCCTTATATCTTAACTGAGAACCTAATATATTCAGGAATTTTTTCTTGATACAACATGGTTGCATAGAAATAATCATGGATTTGACTTCTCAGCTCTAAGACTCTTACTGTCAAGTGACTAAACTCAGGTTTGTCCTGGCCTTGATTGCTCTCTGATTCGAAAATTTCTTAAAATAAAAATTCACCATCTTACATTTAAAGTAGTTTCATTTTGCTCAAATAGAACTAATGTATTTTACATAAAATGAATCCTTAATTTTATTTAATGTTTTTTACTTTTTATTTTTACTTTATTTTGCTTTACAATACTGTATTGGTTTTGCCATACATTGACATGAATCCGCCATGGGTGTACATGAGTTCCCAATGTTGATTCCCCCTCCCACTTCCCACCCCATATCATCTCTCTGGATCATCCCCGTGCACCAGCCCCAAGCATCCTGTATCCTGTATCGAACATAAACTGGCAATTCGTTTCTTACATGAGTGTATACATGTTTCAATGCCATTCTCCCAAATCATCCCACCCTCTCCCTCTCCCACAGAGTCTAAAAGTCCATTCTATACATCTCTGTCTCTTTTGCTGTCTCGCATAGAGGGTTATCATTACCATCTTTCTAAATTCCATATATATGTGTTAGTATACCGTATTGGTGTTTTTCTTTCTGGCTTACTTCACTCTGTATAATCGGCTCCAGTTTCATCCACCTCATTAGAACTGATTCAAACGTATTCTTCTTAATGGCTGAGTAATACTCAATTGTGTATATAAACCACAGCTTTCTTATCCATTCATCTGCTGATGGACATCTAGGTTGTTTCCATGTCCTGGCTATTGTAAACAATTCTGCGATGAACATTGGTGTACACGTGTCTCTTTCAATTCTGGTTTCCTTGGTGTGTATGCCCAGCAGTGGGATTGCTGGGTCATAAGGCAGTTCTATTTGCAATTTTTTAAGGAATCTCCACACTGTTCTCCATAGTGGCTGTACCTGTTTGCATTCCCACCAACAGTGTAAGAGGGTTCCCTTTTCTCCACGCCCTCTCCAGCATTTATTGCTTGTAGACTTTTGGACTGGTGTGAAATGGTACCTCATTGTGGTTTTGATTTGCATTTCTCTGATAATGAGTGATGTTGAGCATCTTTTCATGTGTTTGTTAGCCATCTGTATGTCTTCTTTGGAGACATGTCTATTTAGTTCTTTGGCTCATTTTTTTGATTGGGTCGTTTATTTTTCTGGAATTGAGCTGCATAAGTTGCTTGTATATTTTTGAGATTAGTTGTTTGTCAGTTGCTTCATTTGCTATTATTTTCTCCCATTCTGAAGGCTGTCTTTTCACTATGCTTATAGTTTCCTTTGTTGTACAGAAGCTTTTAATTTTAATTAGATCCCATTTGTTTATTTTTGCTTTTATTTCCAGAATTCTGGGAGGTGGATCATAGAGGATCCTGCTGTGATTTATGTCAGAGAGTGTTTTGCCTATGTTGTCCTCTAGGAGTTTTATAGTTTCTGTTCTTACACTTAGAGCTTTAATCCATTTTGAGTTTATTTCTGTGTATGGTTAGAAAGTGTTCTAGTTTCATTCTTTTACAAGTGGTTGACCAGTTTTCCCAGCACCACTTGTTAAAGAGATTATCTTTAATCCATTGTATATTCTTGCCTCCTTTGTCAAAGATAAGGTGTCCATATGTGTGTGGATTTATCTCTGGGCTTTCTATTTTGTTCCATTGATCTATATTTCTGTCTTTGTGCCAGTACCATACTGTCTTGATGACTGTTGCTTTGTAGTAGAGCCTGAAGTGAGGCAAGTTGATTCCTCCAGTTCCATTCTTCTTTCTCAAGATTGATATGGCTATTCGAGGTTTTTTGTATTTCCATACAAATTGTGAAATTATTTGTCCTAGCTCTGTGGAAAAATACCACTGGTAGCTTGATAGGGATTGCATTGAATCTATAGATTGCTTTGGGTAGTATACTCATTTTCACTATATTGATTCTTCTGATCCATGAACATGGTATGTTTCTCCATCTATTAGTGTCCTCTTTGATTTCCTTCACCAGTGTTTTATAGTTTTCTATATATAGGTCTTAGTTTCTTTAGGTGGGTATATTCCTAAGTATTTTATTCTTTTCATTGCAAAGGTGAATAGAATTGTTTCCTTAATTTCTTTTTCTACTTTCTCATTATTAGTGTATAGGAATGCAAGGGATTTATGTGTGTTCATTTTATATCCTGCAACTTTACTATATTCATTGATGAGCTCTAGTAATTTTCTGGTGGAGTCTTTAGGGTTTTCTATGTAGAGGATCATGTCATCTGCAAACAGTGAGAGTTTTACTTCTTCTTTTCCAATTTGGATTCCTTTTATTTCTTTTTCTGCTCTGATTGCTGTGGCCAAAACTTCCAGAACTGTGTTGAATAGTAGCGGTGAAAGTGGGCACCCTTGTCTTGTTCCTGACTTTAGGGGAAATGCTTTCAATTTTTCACCATTGAGGATAATGTTTGCTGTGGGTTTGTCATATATAGCTTTTATTATGTTGAGGTATGTTCCCTCTATTCCTGCTTTCTGGAGGTTTTATCATAAATGAATGTTGAATTTTGTCAAAGGCTTTCTCTGCATCTATTGAGATAATCATATGGCTTTTATTTTTCAGTTTGTTAATGTGGTGAATTACATTGATTGATCTGCAGATATTGAAGAATCCTGCATCCCTGGGATAAAGCCCACTTGGTCATGGTGTATGATCTTTTTAATGTGTTGTTGGATTCTGATTGCTAGAATTTTGTTGAGGATTTTTGCATCTATGTTCATCAGTGATATTGGCATGTAATTTTCTTTTTTTTGTGGCATCTTTGTCAGGTTTGGTATTAGGGTGATGCCGGCTTCATAGAATGAGTTTGGAAGTTTACCTTCCTCTGCAATTTTCTGGAAGAGTTTGAGTAGGATACGTGTTAGCTCTTCTCTAAATTTTCAGTAGAATTCAGCTGTGAAGTTGTCTGGATCTGGGCTTTTGTTTGCTGGAAGATTTCTGATTACAGTTTCAATTACTGTGCTTGTGATGGGTCTGTTAAGATTTTCTATTTCTTCCTGGTTCAGTTTTGGAAAGTTGTACTTTTCTAAGAATTTGAACAAGGGACACATACAGACTGAAAGTGAAGGGCTGGAAACAGATATTCCATGTAAATAGAGACCCAATGAAAGTTGGAGTAGCAATACTCATATCAGATAAAATAGACTTTAAAACAAAGGCTGTGAAAAGAGACAAAGAAGGCCACTACATAATGATTAAAGGATCGATCCAAGAAGAAGATATAACAATTATAAATATATATGCACCCAATATAGGAGCACCACAATATTTAAGACAAATGCTAACAAGTATGAAAGGGGAAATTAACAATAACACAATAATAGTGGGAGGCTTTAATACCCCACTCACATCTATGGACAAATCAACTAAACAGAAAACTAACGGAGAAATGCAAACTTTAAATGATACAATATCCATTCATCTGCTGATGGACATCTAGGTTGTTTCCATGTCCTGGCTATTATAAACAGTGCTGCGATGAACATTGGGGTACATGTGTCTCTTTCAATTCTGGTTTCCTCGGTGTGTATACCCAGCAGTGGGATTGCTGGGTCATAAGGTAGTTCTATTTGCAATTTTTTAAGGAATCTCCACACTGTTCTCCATAGTGGCTGTACTAGTTTGCATTCCCACCAACAGTGTAGGAGGGTTCCCTTTTCTCCACACCCTCTCCAGCATTTATTGCTTGCAGATTTTTGGATCGCAGCCATTCTGACTGGTGTGAAGTGGTACCTCATTGTGGTTTTGATTTGCATTTCTCTGATAATGAGTGATGTTGAGCATCTTTTCATGTGTTTGTTAGCCATCCGTATGTCTTCTTTGGAGAAATGTCTATTTAGTTCTTTGGCCCATTTTTTGATTGGGTCGTTTATTTTTCTGGAATTGAGCTGCATAAGTTGCTTGTATATTTTTGAGATTAGTTGTTTGTCAGTTGCTTCATTTGCTATTATTTTCTCCCATTCAGAAGGCTGTCTTTTCACCTTGCGTATATTTTCCTTTGTTGTGCAGAAGCTTAGATGTCCATCAGCAGATGAATGGATAAGAAAGCTCTGGTACATGTACACAATGGAGTATTACTCAGCCATTAAAAAGAATTCATTTGAATCAGTTCTGATGAGATGGATGAAACTGGAGCCGATTATACAGAGTGAAGTAAGCCAGAAAGAAAAACACCAATACAGTATACTAACACATATATATGGAATTTAGAAAGATGGCAATGACGACCCTGTATGCAAGACAGGAAAAAAGACACAGCTGTGTATAACGGACTTTTGGACTCAGAGAGAGAGGGAGAGGGCGGGATGATTTGGGAGAATGGCATTCTATCATGTATACTATCATGTAAGAATTGAATCGCCAGTCTATGTCTGACGCAGGATACAGCATGCTTGGGGCTGGTGCATGGGGATGACCCACAGAGATGTTATGGGGAGGGAGGTGGGAGGGGGTTTCATGTTTGGGAACACATGTAAGAATTAAAGATTTTAAAATTTAATTAAAAAAAAAAAATTAAAAAAAAAAAATAATAAATAAATGATACAATAGACCAGTTAGACCTACTTGATATCTATAGGACATTTCACTCCAAAAAAATGAATTTCACCTTTTTCTCAAGTGCTCACGGAACCTTATCCAGGATAGATCACATCCTGGGCCATAAATCTAACCTTGATAAATTCAAAACAATTGAAATCATTCCAAGCATCCTTTCTGACCATAATGCATTAAGATTAGATCTCAATTACAGGAGAAAAACTATTAAAAATTCCAACATATGAAGGCTGAACAACACGCTTCTGAATAACCAACAAATCACAGAAGAAATCAAAAAAGAAATCAAAATATGCATAGAAATGAATGAAAATGAAAACATTACAACCCAAAACCTGTGGGACACTTAGGTAATTTTAAATGACAAGAATTAGTTCAGTTCAGTTCAGTCACTCAGCCACATCCCGCTCTTTGAGACCCCATGAATCGCAGCATGCCAGGCTTCCCTGTCCATCACCAACTCCCGGAGTTTGCTCAAACTCATGTCCATTGAGTCAGTGATGCCATCCGGCTATCTCATCCTCTGTCATCCCCTTCTCCTCCTGCCCACAACCCCTCCCAACATCAGGGTATTTTCCAGTGAATCAACTCTTCATATGAGGTGGCCAAAGTATTGGAGTTTTAGCTTTAGCATCATTCTTTCCAATGAACAGCCAGGAGTGATTTCCCTTAGAATGGACAGGTTTGATATCCTTACAGTCCAAGGGACTCTCAAGAGGCTTCTCCAACACCACAGTTCAAAAACATCAATTCTTCAGTACTCAGCTTTCATCACAGTCCAACTTCACATCTATACATGACCACTATAAAACCATAGCCTTGACTAGTCGGACATTTGTTGGCAAAGTAATGTCTCTGCTTTTGAATATGCTATCTAGGTCGGTCATAACTTTCCTTCCAAGGAGTAAGTGTCTTTTAATTTCATGGCTGCAATCATCATCTGCAGTGACTTTGGAGCCCCCCCCCCCCAAAAAAAAAGTCTGACACTGTTTCTACTGTTTCCCATCTATTTCCTATGAAGTGATGGGACCAGATGCCATATTTGTTTTCTGAAAGGTGAGCTTTAAGCAGACTTTTTCACTCTCCTCTTTCACTTTCATCAAGAGGCTTTTTAGTCCCTCTTCACTTTCTGCCATAAGGGTGGTGTCATCTGCATATCTGAGGTTATTGACATTTCTCCCAGCAATCTTGATTCCAGCTTATGCTTCATCCAGCCCAGCATTTCTCATGATGTACTCTGCATATAAGTTAAATAAGGAGGGTGACAATATACAACCTTGACATACTCCTTTGCCTATTTGGAACCAGTCTGTTGTTCCATGTCCAATTCTAACTGTTGCTTTGTGATCTGCATGTAGGTTTCTCAGGAAGCAAGTCAGGTGGTCTGGTATTCCCATCTCTTTCAGAATTTTCCACAGTTTATTGTGGTCCACACAGTCAAAAGCTTTGGCATAGTCAATAAAGCAGAAATAGATGTTTTTTCTGGAACTCTCTTGCTTTTTCCATGATCCAGCAGATGTTGGCAATTTGATCTCTGGTTCCTCTGCCTCTTCTAAAACCAACTTGAATACTCGGAGTTCATGGTTCACATACTGCTGAACTCTGGCTTGGAGAATTTTGAGGATTACTTTACTAGCATGTGAGACGAGTGCAATTGTGTGGTAGTTTGAGCATTCTTTAGCATTGCCTTTCTTAGGGATCTGAAAGAAAACTAACTTTTTCCAGTCCTGTGGCCACTGCTGAGTTTTCCAAATTTGGTGACATATTGAGTGCAGCACTTTCACAGCATCATCTTTCAGGATTTGAAATAGCTCAACTGGAATTCCATCACTTCCACTAGCTTTGTTCATAGTGATACTTTCTAAGGCCCACTTGACTTCTCTTTCCAGGATGTCTGGCTCTAGGTGAGTGATCACACCATCGTGATTATCTGGGTCTTGAAGCTCTTTTTCATACAGTTCTTCTGTGTATTCTTGTCACCTCTTCTTAATATCTGCTGCTTCTCTTAGGTCCATACCATTTCTCCCCTTTATCGAGCCCATTTTTGCATGAAATGTTCCCTTGGTATCTCTAATTTTCTTGAAGAGATCCCTAGTCTTTCTCATTCTGTTGTTTTCCTCTATTCCTTTGCATTGATTGCTGAGGAAGACTTTCTTATCTTTCCTTGCTATTCTTTGGAACTCTGCATTCAGATGCTTATATCTTTCTTTTTCTCCTTTGACAAGTATAAAACTACATATTTCTTAAAAATAATATTTTAGTAACATACAGAATTTTGGGGGAAGTTAAAAAAGTGCACGCATACAGGAAAGTACAACTTCTCATCCCAGAAGGGCTGTATTCACTCTTCAGAGGTACCTAGCCTTTCATTTATTGTATTTATTTCTGAAATGTTCTATACATCTTAAAACATACATTTACACCAATACTGTCTTTGTTATCCATTGTGATATAACAAATTACCATAATATTGGCTGCTTCAAATAACCCACAGTTCTTATTATTTTATTTTTTAGTTGGAATATGATTTCTTTACAATGTAGTTTTAGTTTCTGCTGTCCTACCATGAAGGTGTATATATATCTCTCCTCCCTCTTGAGTCTCCCTTCCACCTCCCCCATCCCAGCCCTCTAGGTCATCACAGAGCACCAAGTTGAGCTCCCTGTGTTATACAGAAGGTTCCCACTAGCTATCTGTTTTACACAATGCAATATATGTCAATGCTACTCTCTCAGTTCATCCCACATTCTTCTCCCCCCACAGTGTCCACACATCTGTTCTTTATATTTACCTTTCTATTCCTGCCCTGCAAATAGGTTCATTAGTATAATTTTTTTTAATTCCATATATGTGTTAACATACTATATTTGTTTTTCTCTTTCTGACTTAGTTCTCTCTGTATGAAAGACACTAGGTTCATCTACATCTGACTCAATTTTGTTCCTTTTTATGGCTGAGTAATATTCCATTGTATATATGTTCCAAAACTTCTTTATCCATTCAAATGTCAATGGACATCTATGTTGCTTCCATCTACTGGCTATTGTAAATAGTGCTACAATGATATACTGTAGTATAGTTAATTTACAGTGTTGGTTAGATTAGGTGTATAGCCAAGTGATTCAGTTATACATACAGCTTTTCTTTTTCTGGACTCTCTTCCCATATAAATTATTACAGACTACTGAGTAGAATTCCCTGTTTGTATAGAAGGTCCTTGTTGGTTGTCTATATTATATATAGTAGTGTGTGTGTATTAATCTCAAGTTCCTAATTTATTCTTCCTCCCAACCTTTCCCATTTGGTAACTATGAGTTTATTTGTGAAATCTGTGAATCTGTTACAATTCTGTAAATAAGTTCATTTGTATCATTTTTTAAATTAGATTCTACATATGAGTGATATCATGTGATATTTGTCTCTCTGTCTGACTTACTTTTCTTAGTATGATAATTTCTAGGTCCATCCATGTTGCTATAAATAGCATTATTTCATTTGTTTTTATGGCTGAGTTGTATTCCATTGTACAATATGTATGTACCACACTTTCCTCATCCATTCATATGTTGATGGACATTTAGTTCCACATTTATTATTTACACTTTCTAGGTCTGTCTAGTCAAGGCTGTGGTTTTTCCAGTGGTCATGTGTGGATGTGAGAGTTGGACTGTGAAGAAAGCTGAGCACCAAAGAATTAATGCTTTTGAACTGTGGTGTTGGAGAAGACTCTTGAAAGTCCCTTGGACTGCAAGGAGATCCAACCAGTCCATTCTGAAGGAGATCAGCCCTGGGATTTCTTTGGAAGGAATGATGCTAAGGCTGAAACTCCAGTACTTTGGCCACCTCATGCGAAGAGTTGACTCATTGGAAAAGACTCTGATACTGGGAGGGATTGAGGGCAGGAAGGGAAGGGGCCAACAGAGGATGAGATGGCTGGATGGCATCACTGACTTGATGGACGTGAGTCTGAGTGAACTCTGGGAGATGGTGATGGACAGGGAGGCCTGGCGTGATGCGATTCATGGGGTCACAAAGAGACGGACATGACTGAGCGACTGAACTGAACTGAATTGATGAGTCAGAAAGCTGGAGGTCACTCAGTTGTACCCACAGCTGCACGGTTTCTTACAAGGCTACTGTCAGTGTTATGGCATCGACATGTTATGGATCTCATGTGACAGTCTGACTGGTGAAGGATCCATTTCCAGTTTCACATGTTCGTTGGCAGCATATAGTCTCCTGGGGGTTACGGGACCAAGACCTTCACAGACCTCTTTGAGAAGTCAATAGGGAAAGTCTGAGAGTAAGACAGAAGTTAAAGTCATATGTAATTCTAATCATGGAAATTATATCCCCTCAACACTGAGGTATTCTATTAGTTAGAAGCACATTACTTAAGAACAGTGGTTTGGGCAATTCAGTCACCAGAAGTCAGGGCTTGTTGGCAATCATCAGAGTAACTGCCTGATAGAGTCTGCTCTCTGATGCTAAAACACATTTCTTTCACTGCCAAACACCTTAAACTCCCATCTCAAAATTCTTTAGAGTACCAACTTTTTACTCAATTTGCTCCAAGTCTAAAATCTCATATTTAGGATCAAGTTTAGGTGAGAATGAGTGTGATTTGTGAAGCAGAACTCCTGAAATAGTTTCTCTTCATCTACAGATTTGGTGAAATTAAATAGATGAGTTTATCTACCTGTACTTCTACCCTGTACATCTACCCAACATATAGTGTGGATGAGACATAGGATAATAGCTGCAGACATTCCTATTCAAAATGAGAGAAAATGGAAGATAAAAAGTAGTCCATAATAATTCTGAAATCCTGCTAGGCAAATATTGGAAGGTCCTTGATTAAATATCAAGGCCTGGGAGTTACTTTCTATAACTTTGGTTTTTGGGTTTGGTTTGGTATAGATTTATACATCTAGTTTGGAGTCCATTGTTCCAGGAGTCTATGAAAGGTGTTAACTGATCTGATACATTTACTACCTTTCAAAATGTCTATGGCTTTAGCTAGAAAATTTTAAAGGAATAAAAAATTAACCCCTAGGGACTTCCCTGGTGGTCCAGCTGAGACTTTGCCTTCCAAGGAAAGAAGTGCAGATTCAATCCCTGATTGGGGAGCTAGGACTCCAAGAACATAAAACAGAAGCAATGTTGTAACAAATGCAATAAGACTTTAAAAATGGTCTATATCAACAACAACAACAACAAATTATAAAAGAAAATTAACTCCAAGTCATTGGCTTTCTGCTGTTCAACTTGCCACCTCTTAGGATGAATCCCAAAACGTCAAGACCAGTTATGATATACACACCGGTCTTATATATAACTGTATATATAAAATTAGTGAGAGACTTTATTTCTACCTTTATAATCGTCTGTCTGTGGCAGTAGGGGGAAAAACCTTCCTCTATATACCTTTTATTGATATGTATCCATCCTGGCCCAACTGAGTATATACCTGGGAAACAGTGTTAAAATATTGCCCTTTACAAGGACTGGTAGATGGGACCAAGGGGCAGAGAGCACATTTTCTCTTGGTTTGTTTCCTTGTTAGTGTCATAGTTTTCAGAGCTCCTGGCTCTGCCTTTCTGTACTCTTGGTTTCATCTTTTGTGTCTCCCTGATTGCTCCTGAGTAGTTTTCTCAGTATGCTCATTGTCAGGAGATATTTAGAAGAGACAGTGTTTTTTCATTTTCTATTCTCTTGTTCCTTTTACTGCAAACTTTCATTGGTTTTCATGACACGATTTCCTCAAAAATTTGTGGGCTTTCTATGAATTTCATTAGGATTTATTCCATTAGTCAAAAGCCACAGCTGGAAATGTCTCTCCCGTAAACACTTTCCTGCTTTTGGCTATTTGCAGAGTTGGCTGAGGATAATGCCCTAAAGCTTCCAAGATGCCCTATGGCTTGATTGAAGGGTTAAATAATCCCCTCAATAATTTAAGTGTTCATTAGTCTCTTTAAATGACATTTTGCGATGGAATACTCTGATACCTTATCTTTCTAAAGTTTTAACAAAAGGTTTGTCCAACGACACACTCAAATTGATCTCCAGATGAGGCCTCATCACAAGAATACATTTCTCTGAGTGCTGGGAAGACATTTCTTAATTTTAGGGTCTTTTGTCATCTGAAGAAGCTGTACTAAGTCACTGCAGTCGTGTCCAACTCTTTGTGACCCGATGGACTGAGTTCTGCCAGATTCTCCAGGCAAGAATACTGGGCTGGGTTGCCATTTCCTCCTCCAAGGGATCTTCCCAACCCAGGGGTCAAACCCGAGTCTATTGGGTCTCCTGCATTGATAGGCATGTTCTTTACCACTAGTGCCACCTGGGAAACCCTCCTAAAGAAACTGAGAACTTTGTAAATCATCAGGTCCTGGCTCCTTTTTTTTGACACTGCAGCTCACCCCTCCCTACTTTGTCTTCTCTTGCACTTTGCTGAAAGTAGCAAGAAGAAACCAGGTGGCATTTTCAACACTTTGCTTGGAAATTTCTAGCTAAGTAACCAAGTTTATCTTGTAAATGTTCTGTTTCCCACATAACTGAGATGAAAATTTTGCTAAGCTTTCTGCCACTATACAATAAAGATCCCTCTCCCTTCAACTTCTGAAAGCATGCCCCATCACTTCTTTTGAGCCCTTGCTGGTTGTGTTCTCAATGTCCAAATTTCTACTAACAGAATAGTCCAAGTAATTTATGATTTCTTTGTTATTCTCCTGCAAATCCTTCCAGTGTTTAACTATTGCCGTGTTCCAAAGGCACTCCCGCACTTCGAGGTTATAGAAGTATCCAAATTCAGATACCAAACTGTGTATTAGTTATCTACTGTTGCATGGTAAATTGTCATATAATAAGCAGCTTAAAACAGTGCATACATACTTACTATCTTAAAGTTTCTCTTTCTCAGGTATTCAGATATGGCTTAGTTGGGTCTTCTGCTTCTACATCTTTCATAAGATTTCAATTAAGGTGCCGCACTGGCCTGGGGTCTCTTCTGAATATTAGACTGTGGAAGAATCCACTTATCCAATGCTCTCTTTGTGGGTAGCTAGACTAAGGGTTTCAGGTCCTAGTTGACATAGGCTCAGGGACGTCTGCAACATGGCTGCTTCCTATGTCAAAGCATGCAAGCCCAAAAGAAACAGAATTTGCTAGTAAGATAGAAGCAGTGATCTTAGGTGACCTATACTTCAGTAACTTCTTGTTACCTTGGTCATATTCTGTTTGTCAGAAACAAGTTACAGGTCTGGTCTTCATTCAAGGTGTGGGAGTTACATAAAGATGTGAACACTGGGAGGCAAGGAACACTCAGGCCCATCTTAGAGTCTGTCCACTACAAATTCTCCCAACCATTTTCTTCCCTATGATTGTTTGACAATCATACCATATTAGAGTATATAGATATATAACTTTCTTAAGGTGGCTTCTTAATATTTTTATTTATAAAAACTCTTTCTGTGTATTATGTCCTTGATCAATGCCATTTTATAAAGAAAAATCCCATGTGAAAGGAAAAATTAATCTTTCCTAAGTCTCTAATATGTAAGTGAATAAATTGTACTGAATTTATCCTACTCCATAGAACTGCTTTTAAGAAATTCTTAATTGTCTTCTCCATACCAAAATGCATATAAACATAAAAGTGACAAGGCTTTTTTATTTGTCATTCATTATATCTTTTCAGCCAAAATTTGACTCAACACAGTGGAGAGAATTAAAATTTGGCAGTATTTTCATCTTAATATACCACTTACAAAAACCTTCATCATATCTCTTAGTAACAAAGAAGACATGCAGAAATTTTCAGAGTCAAATATATGAGTCAAATCTTTTGAAGCTATGACAAGGAGATAAAGGAAGTATTGTGGTTTGAATACATTGTCGATGCCCTGCACTTAAAAGCTGTTTTGGCATTCTTACTGCAGCTTGAGTAAGTAAAATTGTATTTTTTTCCTCCTCTGATTTTTAGGTAACAAACCTTTGTATTGCCATATGTTTCACACACATTTCTGTTAAACAAAATAGAGAAAGATGACATGTAAAATAGCTTATTTAAAGATTTGTTTTGAGAATCCAGAAAAACTATGCCTGAGTTGAGAAATATGAAATTCACCATATTCCCAATACAAATGCTTCTCTCCAATAATGGAAAAAAAATATTCTCTGGTGGTTCAGTGGTAAAGAATTTGCCTGCTGATGCAGGAGATGCAAGTTTGATCCTTGGATTGGGAAGATCCCCTGGAAAAGGAAATGGCAACCCACTCCAGTATTCTTTCCTGGGAAAGCCCATGGACAGAGGAGCCTTGTGGGCTACAGTCCATGGGGTCACAAAAGAGTTAAACGTGACTAAGCAACTAAACAACAATAACAACAGTGTCATGCAAATAACTCTTGAAATGTTGAAGCAAATCTCTAATGTATAAAAATGTCACCTTTTAAAAAACTTTCATGATTATAGCAGGAACGTTTAGCACTCCTGTGAATTTCTAACAAAACTTGTCTGTTAGTAGGAGATTATTTTGTTACTTATGTAAAACTGAATACATAGAAATCTCAATGAAATAGTCAGAATACCAGTGGAGGGAGCTCTCATACTCTATGATAATAGTAGAACCCAACAGGAAGAAGAAAAATTCCTCTTCTTTCCTGGCAAGGACTCAGCAATGAGAGACTGTCGAACTGAGCCAATGAAAATCCATGGTCCTCCCAACTTCCTTTTTCCCACTATAATAATGTTTTCCTGTTCATTTTTGCAGCAAACTTGCACAAAGCTCCCTAGTATTGCAGACCCCAAACTGCAATTCTTTATTCATCTGGAATAAAGCCATTTGGGCTGGAGAAACAACTGCCAGTCTTCTTGTTAAAGGTGAACATACTATATTAGATAACAAAAATACATTCGAAGATTTATCAATAGAAAAGAGTTTTTATTCGTTTAACACACAAACATGATTGATCCATAAAGTGATGAAAACTTATAAAAGGATTTTATAACAAAATCATGGCTTGTTAGATTAAATCTTGGAGTAAAAGTACTTTTTTTTTTAAACTCTAAAGCTAATCCGAACTATTAAAACTTTTAAAGTTAAAATTTATAGCATTTTGTTCATGATAGTAATAATATATCTACTTTTTTTAAAAAATTTTAATTGGAGGCTAATTACTTTACAATATTGTGGTGGGTTTTGCCATACATTCACATGAAACAGCAATGAGTGTACATGTGTTCCCCATCTGAGGGGGGAGGTGCAGTCTTGCCCCAGAGCCCTATCCGAGGGAGGAGGCTGAGTCCTGCCCCAGAGCCCTGTCCTGGGGGGAGACACAGCCCTGCACCAGAGCCTATCTGAGGAGTGAGGCCCAGCCCTGCCCCAGAGCCTGTCTGAGGGGTGAGGCACAGCTCTGCCCCAGAGCCCTGTCTGAGGGGGGAGGCCAAATCCTGACCCAGAGCCTGTAGAGCGAGGAGTCCAACAGTCTGTTCTTTACATCTGTGTTTCTTTTATTGTCTCGCATATAAGGTCATTGTTACCATCTTTCTAAAGTCCATATATATGCATTAAAATACTGTATTGATGTTTTTCTTTCTGACTTACTTCGCTCTTTATAATAGGCTCCAGTTTCATCGATCTCATTAGAACTGATTCAAATGCATGCTTTTTAATAGCTGAGTAATATTCCATTGTGTATATGTACCACAACTTTCTTATCCATTCGTCTGCCAGTGGACATCTAGGTTGCTTCCATGTCCCTATATATAGAAAACTATAAAACAATGATGAAAGAAATCAAAGATGACACAAATAGATGGAGAAATATACCATGTTTATGGATCGGAAGAATCAGTATAGCAAAAATGATTATACTACCCAAAGCAATCTATAGATTCAATGCAATCCCTATCTAGCTACCAACGGTATTTTTCAGAGATTTAGAACAAATAATTTCACAATTCGTATGGAATTACAAAAAACCTTGAATAGCCAAAGCAATCTTGAGAAAGAAGAATGGAATTGGAGGAACTGACCTGCCTGACTTCAGGCTCTACTACAAAGCAACAGTCATCAAGACAGTATGGTACTGGCACAAAGACAGAAATATAGATCAATGGAACAAAATAGAAAGCCCAGAGATAAATCCACACACTTATGGACACCTTATCTTTGACAGTGGAGAAAAAGCAATGTTTTTAACAAGTGGTGCTGGGAAAACTGATCAACGACTTGTAAAAGAATGAAACTAGAACGCTTTCTAATACCATACACAAAAATAAACCCAAAATGGATTGAAGATCTAAATGTAAGACCAGAAACTGTAAAACTCCTAGAGGAAAACATTGCAAAATTCTCTCTGACATAAATCATAGCAAGATTCTCTATGACCCACCTCCCAGAGTAATGGAAATAAAAGCAAAAATAAACAAATGGGACCTAATTAAACTTAAAAGCTTTTGCACAATGAAGGAAGGTGAAAAGACAGCCTTCAGAATGGGAGAAAATAATAGCAAATGAAGCAACTGACAAAGAATTAATCTCTATACAAGTAACTCCTACAGCTCAATTCCAGAAAAATAAGTGACCCAATCAAAAAATGGGCCAAAGAACTGAACAGACATTTCTCCAAAGAAGACATACAAGTGGCTAACAAACACATGAAAAGATGCTCAACATCACTTATTATCAGAGAAACACAAATCAAAACCACAATGAGGTACCATCTCTCGCTGGTCAGAATGGCTGCTGTCAAAAAGTCTATAAACAATAAATGCTGGAGAGGGTGTGGAGAAAAAGGAACCCTCTTACACTGTTGGTGGTAATGCAAACTAGTATAGCCACTATAGAGAATAGTGTGGAGATTCCTTAAAAAACTGGAAATAAAACTGCCATAGGATCCAGAAATCCCACTGCTGGGCATACACACTGAGGAAACCAGAATTGAAAGAGACAAGTGTACCCCAATGTTCACTGCAGCACTGTTTACAATAAGATATCTACTTAATAAATTATCTTTAGATATGTCATATATTCAGGGGATTCTGAAGTGACTCATTAGTAAAGAATCAGCCTGCCAATGCAGGAGACATGGGTTCCATCCTTGGGTTGGGAAGAATCCCTGGAGAAGGAAATGACAACCAACTCCAGTATTCTTGCCTGGGAAATCCCATGGACAGAAGAGCCTGGCGGGCTATAGTCCATGGGATCACAAAAGAGTTGGACATGACTGAGTGACTAAACAATAATTGAGGGCAAACTGAAGTCCATATCTTCTTTTTCCTTTTTGTGCAATTTATTTTTATTGAAAAAAATTTCTTCTCATATACTGTTTTCCTGTTTAAATTTTAATATTGCTACTTCTTTGAATCCATGAAACACAAAGCTTGTATCGGCATGTCACTTTCTAAACTTTGTAATTATCATTTCTTGCAATAAGTTTTACTGTTGTGAAGAAAATTCTGTGATAATTCTCTTCAAAACGCATAATTTTGTACAGAGATACAAATTTTGAAATTCTCACCCATTGGATTTCAAAAGGAACCCTTGAAAATTCCATCTAGAGATTAGTTTTAACTTCACTGTGGTCACAGTTTCAAGAAATTTACCTACCTAGAAAATTTTATTTTGTACTAATAGAGCTCATGCATTCCTGTTTCAGAATTCTTTTCAAGTCATTGTTTTCACAAAGCTCTTACTTTCTGTGATCCTCAGTTTATGTTTATAGGGTAGATATGACTTTTAAATGAATGAAAATACCCAAGAATATAATTTCTGGTACTATATGTTAGGTACCTCTATTAGCATTAATAAAAATATCAAATATATATGGATCAACTAACTCTCTCTTTAGTCTCTCTGTAATTTTTAATTTAATGTCAAGGGGTTGTGAAGTACCTACTGAAGAAAGATAAAATTTCTAAAAGTGCAAATTGCATAGCAATAGAGATCAGTGTTGTTAGCTGTGATGCATGCTGGACTTTTGTCCCAGGGGTTGTTTCTAATTAATTGTATTAACTCAAGAATCTAGTATGCAATTGGATAGAGTATGAATTTCCTAAGACTGTTGTAACAAAATGTTACCAAACTCTGTGCCTTAGAACAGTAGGAATTTATTGTCTCAGGATTTTGGGACCAGAGATCTGAAATCGAGGTTTTGGCAGGACCATCCTCCCTCTGAAGGCTCTAGGAAACTATCTGTTCCAGGCTTCTCTCCCCACTTCTGTTAGTCTTTGGCTTGTGGGTGCATTACTGCATCCTTAGCTTTCCCCTTCTGTGTATGTCTTTCTTGAATCCAAATTTCCCTTTTTTACAAGGATACAAGTTGTATCAGATTAGAGGCCGACCCGACTAATACTAACTTAAATAACAACTTATATGATGAGCCATATCCAAATATGATCATATTCTAAGGTACTAGGGAGTTAGGACTTCAACATAAAATTTTTTCAGAATACATTTGTTTTGTGTGTGTATGCTAAGTCACTTCAGTCATGTCCAACTCTTTGCAACTCTATGGACTGTAGCCCACCAAGCTCCTCTGTCCATGGGATTCTCCAGGACAGTATACTGGAGTGAGTTGCCATTTCCTCCTCTAGGGAATCTTCCCGACTCAGGGATCAAATCCGTGTCTCTTTTGTCTCCTACTTTGGCAGGCGGGTTCTTTGCCACAATAAATTAAATGTTATATTACATTAAATTGATGTTGGATATAATCTCAATAAGTGACATTTAAAGTATTTATAAAAATTGTTTTAAGGAGAGTTTGATTATGTAAACTTAATAAAATTTCATAGGACATTAGCCTGCATCCTTCTTAATTTTATTTTAAGATATATATATATATATATATATATTTCACCTGCCCTGTTGGCTTACCTCCCCTTGTGGGTTTTTTCCTTCAAGAAACACCATGAAATAAGAATGGAAGGCCCAGAAATTAAATTCCAGTCTGAGGACAGACTAATTATCACACTGATATTTCTGCAGAAGTTGGGTGTGAAGCTGGGTATTTAGGTTTCTCCTATTTAATCAGTGTGTGGGTGTCTCAGAGCTCTATTGTATTCACATCTGCTCAAAATCCAATAGTGGAACACTCCAAAAAAGCTATCATGTATATTGTTCCTTCTAATCAGTTTTATTAATTGTTTCCTATTTTTCAATAGAATAATTGCCATTACTTTTTATGCAATCCCTTTTTTCTTTTTTATCTCTCACTCTCTTTTTGCTTTTTGTGTTTTGGGCCATTTTGGGCCAGTAATAGAATACAAATCAACTTTGCCATTACTTGACTATTTTTGTGCTCATTGTAATTTTTTCCAGAAATGAGCTGTAATATTTAGATGTCTGGAGGTGCTAGTGGCTTTTTTAGTGATTATGAGCAAGCAGAAAATAGGAAATCTTTATATTAGCAGTTCTTAGATGCTATGTAATATGCTAAGCCCTTTAGATATATTACTGCACTTTATCTTCACAATAACTCTATGAATATGTAGGTACTACAATGTTTTAATTATTTATTTTACTTGTGGCTATACTTAGCCTTCATTGCTGCACACAGGCTTCCTGTAGTTGCGGCAAATGGGAGTGACTCTCTAGTTGCAGTGCATGGGCTTCTCATTGAAGGGGCTTCTCTTGTTGTGAAGCACGGTCTATAGAGCATGCTTCAGTAGCTGTGGCACACAGACTGAGTCACTCTGTGGCATGTGAGATCTTCCCAGACCAGGGATCAATCATGTCCCCTGCACTGGCAGGTGGATTCTTAACCACTGGATCACCAAAGAAGCCCTGTAAGTGCTGTAATTATAACCCTGATTATATAGGTGAGAAGACTGAAAAGTGAAGTCACTCAGTCGTGTCCAACTCTTTGCAACCCCATAGACTGTAGCCTACCATGCTCCTCTGTCCATGGGATTTTCCAGGCAATAGTGCTGTAGTGGATTGCCATTTCCTTCTCCAGAGGAGACTGAATCACAGTATTTTGCTTATTATGTTATAATTACATTTTACATAAAAATGGTAATAAATTTTGTGAGTGTTATGAAGCTGGAATTTGTTCAATCCTATTTTTAGGATTAAATTTCACTCTGCTTTTCTCCAAGATGGGTGGTCAGCAAAATTTTTCTCTAGAGAGTCAGATAATAAATATTTTAAACTTAACCTGACCATGCTATTTTTATTACAACTAATGAATTTTGTCATTGAAAATATGTAAATAAGTGACATGACTATGTTTCAATACCTCTTTATTTATAAAAAGAGAAAGTGGGCCAGATTTTGTCCATGGGCCATAATTTACCAATTTCTTTTTCAGAACATTTTTAAATCCATTGTGTATTCAATTATGCTTACAGTGAAAAAATTTACTTGAGCTGCTACTTCATATGCTGCCTAGTTTAATTTTCTTCAGAGAACATTTCAGGAATCTTTGTAAAGTAATGCTTTGCCTTAAAAATAAAAGATTTTCCTCAATTTTTAAATTTAAATTTGTGGTAACTACATAATTAAATCCAGAAAGTAAATGTACTTTTCTAACACACTTTTTATTTTGGCCTCAATTCATCCTGGTCATGGAGTGGCTTTGTTTGATGCTGATGATCCATGAAAGTACTTATGTTCAAGTGTAGGCCACTAACACCTCCCTGTGTGTTCTGTGTCAGCCTCTAGATAGTCAAAGGCTGCTTTTCTCTATCTCAATATGAGGTTACATTAATCAACTTATCATGCTACTGTAAACTTTTAGTTGACATCAAAGAGCCCTATATGTAGCTTTTTATTCTTAGAATTTAAGATTTCTTGAAGTAATCAAGTTTGAACTATAGTGACTAGTACAGTCTCCTGAGTGTAGTAGGTAGTTAGTAAATTTTTTTAAATAATTTAATTTCACTCATATGGCATAGTTTTATCCATGAATATTGATGACTGAGTTCTAAATAAAATGTATCAGAAGTGAATGACATACAAATGTCCATTATATAGTTTGATATGTATAATAGATCTTTTAAACATTAGACAGATGAACTTCTGTTAGTTCACTGAAACACTGGAAATTTTTCTTTTTCTTTGTTCTCACCTATGGTAATACCATATGCAAAACAAAATAAAATTATTTACAGTTAAGCCTAAACACCTCTCAAACATCAGTTTGCCTTAGGTAACTACGTAAACTATTCATCCTAAATGAGAAAATAAAAAGCAAAAAAGAAAAAATGATTCCAATAATCATAAATTTTAATACTTCTGACTGGAGTACTATTGAATGATTTATTTTGGTTCCTGTTCTTTCCAAATCTTGGTTCCAGAAGCTAAGAGTTTTATAATAAGGAAAAAAAATCCCTGGATATTCATTGGAAGGACTGATGTTGAAGCTGAAACTCCAATACTTTGGCCACCTGATGCAAAGAGGTGACTCATTTGAAAAGACCCTGATGTTGGGAAAGATTGAGGGCAGCAGAAGGGTACCACATAGGATGAGATGATTGGACGGCAACACTGACTCAATGGACATGAGTTTGGTTAGACTCTGGCAGTTGGTGATAGATAGGGAGGCCTGGCATGCTGCAGTTCATGGGGTCTCAAAGAGTCGAACATGACTGAGCAACTGAACTGAACTGATCTGAAGACTCACAATAATGGGGGTGGTGAGTTAGAAGGACAGAAAACAAAGCACCTAGGATGTGATATGATTGGAACATTATGCATTAATGATCAGGTTGTTGAAGTCATTTAAAGTCTTTGACTTAAATTTTTTGGTTAAGTGCATTATTCTTTTCCAATGATTCTTAAAATGTCATATTTTTCATGGCAACATCATTCTCATAAATAAAATGACAAGAAACATTTTTGAAAGTGTCACTTTTTAACACCAAGAGCAGAGAGTTGTATGTAAAATGTGTTTCCTTATATAAGGAGGAAATCAAATGATGAAATCATTTAAGGAGAAAGTTTTCTGAAAACAAATTTCTTTGAAGTGCTATTTGTATCTTCTTAGGATGGAGTTTAGCTCTGACTTATAGGACTACAAAAACAGTCCTCATTAAACTGTCACTCAGATGCTACACAAGTGAATGGAATAAGCTAATTTAATTAGGTCTTTGGGATTTTGCAGTTTAACACTGACATTTGCCTACGTGTGGTAGAATGCATATTATTGCTTTTTTAATGTTACTAAATTTAAAGTTGATGATTTAGCAATGGCAGAATATTGCCCTTTTCTTAACGGTATCCATGGCTTATATCTGATGTCTCTCTGTTAAGGGACATAGCATTTTAAAATTCAACTTCATTAGGTTTTTCAGATGGCACGGACAGCTCAAAATTCTCCAAGTCAGGCTTCAGCAATACGTGAACCATGAACTTCGTGATGTTCAAGCTGGTTTTAGAAAAGGCAGAGGAACCAGATATCAAATTGCCAACGTCTGCTGGATCATGGAAAAAGCAAGAGAGTTCCAGAAAAATATCTATTTCTGCTTTATTGACTATGCCAAAGCCTTTGACTGTGTGGATCACAATAAACTGTGGATTTCTTAGAGAGATGGGAATAACAGACCACCTGACCTGCCTCTTGAGAAACCTATATGCAGGTCAGGAAGCAACAGTTAGAACTGGACATGGAACAATAGACTGGTTCCAAATAGGAAAAGGAGTATGTCAAGGTTGTATATTCTTACCCTGCTTATTTAACTTCTATGCACAGTACATCATGAGAAATGCTGGGCTGGAGGAAGCACCGACTGGAATCAAGATTGCTGGGAGAAATACCAGTAACAACAGATATGCAGATGACACCACCCTTATGGCAGAAAGTGAAGAGGAACTAAAAAGCCTCTTGATAGAAGTGAAAGAGGAGAGTGAAAAAGTTGGTTTAAAGCTCAACATTTAGAAAACGAAGATCATGGTATCCGGTCCCATCACTTCATGAGAAATAGATGGGGAAACAGAGTCAGACTTTATTTGGGGGGGCTCCAAAATCACTGCATATGGTGATTGCAGCCATGAAATTAAAAGACGCTTACTCCTTGGAAGGAAAGTTATGACCAATCTAGATAGCATATTCAAAAGCAGAGACATTACTTTGCCGACTAAGGTCCATCTAGTCAAGGCTATAGTTTTTCCTATGGTCATGTATGGATGTGAGAGTTGGACTGTGAAGAAAGCTGAGGGCCAAATAATGGATGTTTTTGAACTGTGGTGTTGGAGAAGACTCTTAAGAGTCCCTTGGACTGCAAGGAGATGCAACCAGTCCATTCTAAAGGAGATCAGTTGGGTGTTCTTTGGAAGGAACGGTTCTAAAGCTGAAACTCCAATGCTTTGGCCACCTCATGTGAAGAGTTGACTCATTGGAAAAGACTCTGATGCTGGGAGAGATTGGGGGCAGGAGGAGAAGGGGACGACAGAGGATAAGATGGCTGGATGGCATCACTGACTCAATGGACGTGAGTTTGAGTGAACTCCGGGATTTGGTGATGGACAGGGAGGCCTGGCGTGCTGTGATTCGTGGGGTCGTAAAGAGTCGGACACAACTGAACGACTGAACTGAACTGAACTGAAAGAAGAGGGACTGGAAAATAGTTATAAATGATAATTTTTAAAAAAGAAGGTATGTACTTGGGGGGCATAAAAAAGAGAAATTAATTGAGTATTAAGTCCTGTTTCCAAAAGCATGCCATTCATTCAATCTTAAATTCCTTCTTGGTGGACATATTTTTTGGTCTATCATAACACCCAACAGCATTTCTTGGCACAGAGATAACTATTAAAATTAATCATTTAGTGTACCCTTTCAAGAACTCAGTAGCTGTTGTTCAATTGTTCAGGATTGACTAGTTTGATCTTCTTACTGTCCAAGGGACTCTCAAGAGTCTCCTCCAATACCACAGTTCAAAAGCATCAATTCTTTGGCAATCAGCATTTTCTATGGTCCAACTCACATCTGCACATGACTACTGGAAAAACCATAAATATGTAGGATGCTACAGTAGAAATCTTATTTTATGGCATTGCATTCAATATATCTCTGAATGTAGGAAGGAGGGCACCCTATCAGACTCAACAATTGAAGATTAGTTCAGCAATTGAAGATCTCTTGGAAAACATATTTTTTTAGGACGTGTGGAAACTTATGAAATCTCTTCTCCAGACGCATAACACTTTATGCAATCAGTGTGTAAACTGAAGTGATTGATCTGTGAATTCAACAATCTATATACATAATAGTCAAACAAAACTCCCCCAGTGTGAGCCTTTTTTTTTTTATAAGTAGCATGAATAACCTTTGCTAGCTTCATGGTTCTGTTTTGCCCTATAAACTGTAGAAACTTCCATCTCTTTTGTGTTCAATTCTCTGAACTTTTTCTGAATATAAATTGGTATAAATGCCATGGAAACTATTTGGAAACATCAGAACAAGCTAAATGGACTTATAGCAAATGACCCAAATTTCCATTCCTAGACATATATACAATAGAAATGCATAAATATATGTTCAATTAGAAATATGAGTAAAAATATTTGTTGCAGCTGTAGCTATATTTCAATAGTCCTAGTGTTAGTTTTCTAGGCTGCCATAACAAGTCCATGCAACAGATGACTTAAACAATAGAAATGTCTCAGTTTTAGAGGCTGAAAGTTCAATATGAAAGTGTAGGTTGGCAAGGTTGTTCCTTCTATATATGGTGAGGGAGAATCTCTTCCTGACCTCTCTCCCACAGTTTCTGGTGGTTTGCTTCATTTTCACATGATGTTCTCCATATATTCAGTTCAGTTCAGTTCAGTTCAGTTCAGTCACTCAGTCATGTCCGACTCTTTGCGACCCCATGAATTGCAGCAGGCCAGGCCTCCCTGTTAATCACCAAATCCCAGAGTTCACTCAGACTCACGTCCATCGAGTCAGTGATGCCATCCAGCCATCTCACCCTGTGTCGTCCCCTTCTCCTCCTGCCCCCAATCCCTCCCAGCATCAGAGTCTTTTCCAATGAGTCAACTCTTCGCATGAGGTGGCCAAAGTACTGGAGTTTCAGCTTTAGCATCATTCCTTCCAAAGAACAGCCAGGACTGATCTTCTTCAGAATGGACTGGTTGGATCCATATATTAGGGGCCCCAAACCTATTAGGAACCAGGTACAGCAGAAGATGAGTGCTGGGTGAATGAATGAACAAAACACAGAGATGTTATGGGGAGGGAGGTGGGAGGGGGGTTCGTGTTTGGGAACACATGTAAGAATTAAAGATTTTAAATTTAAAAAAAAATAAAAAATTTAAAAAAATTAAAAAAAAACTTCATCTGTGCCTACAGCTGCTCCACATCACTTGCTTTACTACCTAAGTTCCACCTACTGTCAAATCACACCAGCATCAGATTCTCACAGAAGCATGAACCCTACTGTGTACATGCAAGCAATCTAGGTAGCATGCTTCTTATGAGAATCTAATACTTGACAAATTGAGATGGAGCTGAAGTGGTAATGTTAGCCCTGGGGCGTGGCTGCAAATACAGATTATCATTATATATCACAATGTAATAATCATAGAAATAAAGTACACAATAAGTGTACTGCTCATAAATCATCTTGAAACCATTCTCCACCTCCCCACAACCGATCCAAAGAAAAATTGTCTTCTATGAAACCTATTCCTGGTCCAAAAAGTTTGGGTATTGCTGCCTTATATGAATATTTGTAGTAACAGTTTCCCTTTGTTAATTTTTTTAAAATTATGAAAGTGTTATAAGACATTTATAGGAGACTTGAAAAACAAAGAACAAACTTACATATAGTTCCACTATATATTACAATTATATTTAAGTTGATAAATTAAGGTTTTTACTTGGAATTTCAATATCAAAGCCATGGTTTTTCCAATAGTTATGTATGGATGTAAAGTGAGAGTCGCTCAGTCACGACTCTTTGTGACCCCATGGACTATACAATTCATGGGATTCTCCAGGCCAGAATACTGGAGTGGGTACAATTTCCCTTCTCCAGGGGATCTTCCCAACCCAGGGGATCTTCCCAACCCAGGTATCAAACTCAGGTCTCTCACATTGCAGTTGGATTCTTTACCAGCTGAGACACAAGGGAAGCCCAAGAATACTGGAGTGGGTAGCCTACCCCTTCTCCAGTGGATCTTCCCAACCCAAGAATCTAAATGGGGGTCTCCTGCATTGTGGCAGATTCTTTACCAACTGAGCTATGAGGGAAACCCTTAGCTTTCATATGTTTTTTCCAATAGTCATGTATGGATGTAAGAGTTGGACCATAAAGAAAGCTGAATGCAAAAGAATTGATGCTTTTGAACTGTGGTGTTGGAGAAGACCCTTGAGAGTCGCTTGGACTGCAAGGAGATGAAACCAGTCAATCCTAAAGGAAATCAGTCCTGAATATTCTTTGGAAGGACTGATGTCAAAGCTGAAGCTCCAGTATTTTTGCCACCTGATGCAAAGAACTGACTCATTGGAAAAGAGCCTGATGCTAGGAAAGATTGAAAGCAAGAGGATAAGGGGATAACAGAGGATGAGATGGTTAAATGGCATTACCAACTCGATTGACATGATTTTCAGCAATCTCTTGTAGTTGGTGATGGACAGGGAAGCCTGGCATGCTGCAGTCCATGGGGTAGCAAAGAGTCAGACACGACTGAACAACTGGACAGAACTGAATTTCAATATCAAACTCTCAAAATATCTATTTTATATATATATATATATGAAAACATGAATTTCTGTTTAGCTAAAAAAAAAAAATTGTGACATTTTGGCTTCACTTGCTTGACTAAGTATGAAAGTGGTGGTGGTTTAGTTGCTAAGTTATGTCTACCTCTTTGCAACCATGTGCACTGTAGCCTGCCCAGGCTTCTCTGTCCATGGGATTCTCTAGGCAAGAATACTAGAGGGGGTTGCCATTCCCTTCTTCAAGAGGTCGTCCTGACCCAGGTATTGAACCTGCATCTCCTGAATTGGCAAGCAGATTCTTTACTACTGAACCATCAGGAAAGTGAAGTATGAATATGTCAAATTTCTAATTTATATTCACTCAAAACTTTGATATAGTTCCATTTATTCCAGCATCTAGTATCACTGCTAAAAGTCTAGAAAGCTTATTATTTTAATGATGAAAAAAACTGAATGAGAAATTTTCCCTTTTTATATAATATATAACCAGTCATATTGAATGAGGATGCACACTAATGATCTCAGTTTAACTTGTTTACCTTTATAAATATTTTATATTCAAATAAGATCACATTCTAAAGTCCTGGAGATTAAGATTCCAATATATGAGTTTTGAAAGGACATAACTCAATCCACAACAGTCCACAAATAAAAAATGACCTGAATATCCATCAACTCATAATAGATAATGTGCAGTATATTCCTAAAAAGGAAGAAATAGTAAATTTTAACAAGAATAGATGATATATTTACAAGTGAATCAATGTGAATAAATCTCATAATCATGACATTAAACAAAAGCAGCCAGAAATGTACACACTGAATGAGCTCTAGAATATATACTTTGAGAATCAGTGCTGATAAAATCCTAAAATACTGGCTACATTTCAGAGGTAAGAGCAGGCCCTAATGCAGAAGGCTCAAGAGCTGTCTCTAGGGTATATTTAATTCTTTTTTTTTCTTTAATTTTTATTCATTTGTTCATGGCTACAGTGGGTCTCCGTTGCTGCATGTGGGCCTTCTCTAGTTGTGGCAAGTAGGGAATACTCTCTAGTTGTGATGCATAAACTTCTCATTGCAGTGGCTTCTCTTGTTGCAGAGCACAGACTTTAGAGCTCAGTAGCTACAGTGCAAGGGCTTAGCTGCCCCATGGCGTGTGGAATTTTCCCAGTCCAGGCACTGAACCCAAGACCCCTGCCTTGGTGGGCATATTCTTTACCACTGGACAACCAGGAAAGTCCTGAATCAAGTTTTATTCTTGACCCCAAAAATGATTGATGGAATCACTTAATTAGTTAATTTACTTAATTGAGCTGCATAGAAATTATTTTTTTTAAGCAGATAAGACAATATAAAAAGTTCCAGGAAACAGAATAAAGGAACAATTATTTAGTATCTTTAAGGAAGCCATTGAAAACTGTCTTCAGTCAATTTCAATAAAAATATTTTCCAGCTTAAAAAATTGCTCATGATCTAGAGCAAGATGAACGTTTTCATTAATATGTAAACATGATCATACTGAAGCCCAGAATAATTATTTCATTAGTATATATAAAACTTGAGAGGAAAAAGTGATTCAACAGCAGATTTTTTGTGGGTAAGTAAAAATGCTACAGATGAAAGAATGGAAGAAAAATTCTAGAAAAAAAAGGACTCCCTGAATTGGTTGAGATTCATAAGAAGACTCTGACAAAGCTGAACAAGCATTATTGAGAGATTTAATGTGACTAAAACATGAAGGAAAAGTCTCAGTGTAGTTGGTATATATCGCCTGAAAATTTACAGAATTCACACTTGGAATGCTTTTCTGTATTCTCCTTGACTGTTGATACTTTTAACATGGTTTCTTAATTTACATTTGTTTTGATGCTTTCCGCAATGTCCACAATTTATAATTGATAATGTATTGAATCACAAATATTTATTTTCTCTGTTCTGGAGATAGACTGGGCCAATGTTGGTTTGGAGTTTAGTTTCTGAGAATATTGGAGACATTTAAAGAAACATCTCCTAAGAATGTTAGATAATTTTTTTTACATTTTACAATGCATAAGTGAGTGAATTTAAAGTAGATATAAGTCAGTCAAAAGAAATACTATAAAGGGCAATACCACAGAGGTTAGGAGATCTGTGGCAAATGTTTGTCCTAAGTGCTTGTGGCAAACCAAAGCATTTTGATGTTTGAGTATTAAGGTTTACATACCTGTGATAGAGGAGACAAAGCCTGGGCTGAGCAAAGTGGAAACTTAGATGTCCATTGAGTAAGACTGAGACAGCAAAGGATAATATCTTCCTCTTATTTCCATTTGTACAAAACAAGGAATGTACGATGTGGAAAATGACCTATCTTTCCAAACCTTATTTCTAAGCGAAGAAAGTTCTCACTTAAGAAGCCTCAATAAATCATGGGATTGAGGCCATATTCATACTATTTATTGAGACTCTAAATGCACAATTTGCATTAAATATGCTACTAGGCATCTGGCAGAAACCAGCAAAAATTCTCTGTGGAGGAATTCAATTGAAGTACAGATCTCAAAGATTTCCCAAAGTTGAAGTCAAAGAAAAAATAAGCTCAGACTCAAAAATCACTGAAAATGTTAGAAAACAAAAGATAGTGCAAATGAGTCAACAGAAAATAAATCAGCAGAATCACTTCCAAAAACCTTGTAAAACCAGGCATTCCTCATTTTATCGCACTTCACTTTGTTGCACTTCATGGGTATTACATTTTTTATGCAATTGAAGTTTTTTTGGCAACCTTTCATGGGCAAGCCTATTGGTGCTATTTTTCCAATGGTATTATTTTTTAATTAAAGTATATACATTGCTTTTATAGGCATAAAGCTATTGTACACTTAGCACACTACAGTGTAACATAAGTAGATTTCATATGTCCTGGGAAATCAGAAAATCTGTGTGACTCACTTTATTGTGATATCCACTTCATTTTAGTGATTTGAAACTGAATCCTCAATGTCTCCAAAGTATGCCTATAGTAGTATTTTTAGAGAGAATATAAAATAAATTACAATTATTATTTTGAAATACATAAAGAATTAAAAACATGAAAATAATAATATAAAAACTGACCTGGTTGATTTGTAAAAGTACTAATGCTGCTGCTGCTAAGTCGCTTCAGTCATGTCCAACTCTGTGCGACCCCATAGATGGCAGCCCACTGGGCTCCCCTGTCCCTGGGATTTTCTAGGCAAGAATACTGGAGTGGGTTGCCATTTCCTTCTCCAATGCATGAAAGTGAAAAGTCAAAGTGAAGTCGCTCAGTCGTGTCCTACTCTTAGCAACCCGATGGACTGTAGCCTACCAGGCTCCTCTGTCCATGGGATTCTCCAGGCAAGAATACTGGAGTGGGGTGCCATTGCCTTCTATATGAACTGTCAAAAATTTAAAAATAAATAAATGAAGTTAAAAATACAGTAAATGTATTAAACACTAGATATAGTTCAAGAAGACAATAATAAAATATATTGGAAAATATACCTTAAGAAATAACTCTGAATTCAGTACACAGAGATAAAAAAATACAAAATTGAGGCTTATAGATTTATAGAATAAAGTAATAATTATCAAAATTCATCTAAACAAAGATTTATAATTAGATCTGGGGATAAAGAAGTAATAACTAAAAAGAAATATTAGAACTGATGAAAAACATCAATCCTCCAACTGATTGGAGGAAGACTGATGAATAAAAAAATGTTGAATTTGAAGAAGTAAAACTGAAACACATTGACAACAAGTAGAAGACTTTAAGATCAAAGATAAAGGGCAGATTTTCAGTAAATGAATGATTACTTGACTGATGGAAATAATAGATGCAGAGACATTAAAATAAGTTCTTCAACATTCAGAGAAAAAAAAAAAAGCAATTCACCTAGATATAATTACATATCCAGAGAAATTATCTTTCTAAAAGGAGGATAAGGTGATGGCAATATTATACAAATAAAACTCAAGAGATATTATTAGCTATACACCCTCAAAATAAGAATTTTTAAAGGATGAACTTTAGAAAGAAGAAAGTTTCCAAAAAGAAAGCATCAGATGAAAAAGAATTATAAAATTATATTTTTCTGTAAATCTACTCAAATATTCTGAATTAAAAAAAAATAAAAACAATCACTCTGAACATTGTGGGGTTGAAAAAATCAAGATAGAAAATGGCACATATCTCACACAGAGGGTGATAATGCTTTAATAGTTCTCCTCTCCTTGTTTTCTTGAGCTGTCTAAAGTGCTCCCTGAAAGATTAGACATAGAGTGTACAATTACAAAACAGTACAGACAAAACTAAAAGAAAAGAAAAGAGATAAATAAGGAAAAAAATAGGTATAGAGGAAAAAGAAATACAGGAAAAGTGTAATGATTGAGTACACAATTTTGATGGTAGAAATAAATCCAAGTTTAGCAATAGTTAAAACCAATAATCTCCAATAAATATCACACTATCATAATGACTTTTCAAAGAACTCAGTTATATGTTATTTACAGGAGGCATTCTTAAAGCATAAGGACATTTAAGTTTAAAAGTAAAATATTAGCAACTTTTATTTCATATGGATCCTGATTAGTATCAATTGAAATAGGTGTAAAGCAAACCATTGTTAGAGATCAACAAAACCATATAGTAATAGAAGGCTTGGTTCCTCAACTCTCTATCAGTACCTCACCAGTACAGTCAATAATATGACCTACAAGCTCAAGAAGCAAATACTGACAGAGTAAGAATGATAATAGAAAACTTCACAGCCATAATAGAATATTTTAGGTTAGCAATCTCAATTACTATTGAATAAAAGAGAGAAATTCAGTATGCATCCAAGTGATTTGTTTAACATGCATAACAAACATTTAATAAACATGTACAATGTTTCATTGATTAAATATAGAATGCACATTTGTATACAAACTCTTCCAGAAAACTAAAAATAGAGGAAATATTAATTCATTTTATGAAATCAGCATTGCTCTCTTACTAAAACAAAACAGAGGCATTATAAGAAAGAAAATGTTCTTAATACTAATGAATCATTAATGTAAATACAAAATGATAAATGAAATTGGTGAAGCCAGTATGGGAAACAGTATGACATTTCTTCAACAAAATTAAACATAGGATTACCATATGATACAGGAATTCCACTTCTGGGTATATACTCAACACAGTTGAAAACAGTGACTAAAACAGAGATTTGTACATCTGTGTTCACTGTAGTTTTATTCTCAATAGCCAAATGATGGAAGCAACTCAAAAGTCCATTTATGGATGAATAAATAAACATAATAAGGTACACACACACAATGGGATATTATTTAGCCTTAAAAAGGGAAATGTGCTAAAAAGCAGAGACATTACTTTGCCTACAAAGGTCCCTATAGTCAAAGCTATGGTTTTTCTGGTAGTCATGTACGGATGTGAGAGCTGGACCATAAAAATGACTGAGCACTGAAGAACTGATGTTTTCAAACTCTGGTGCTGAAGAAGACTCTTAAGATCCCCTTGGATAGCAAGGAGATCAAACCAGTCAATCATAAAGGAAATCAACCCTGAATATTCGTTGGAAGGACTGATACTGAAGCTGAAGTTCCAATACTTTGGCCACCTGATGTGAAGAGTCATCTCATTGGGAAAGACCCTGATGCCGGGAAAGATTGAAGGCAGGAGAAGGGGACAACAGAGAATTAGATGGTTAGATGACACGACCAACTCAATGGGTATGAGTCTGAGCAAAATTCGGGAAATCGTGAAAGACAGAAAAGCCTGGTGTGCTGAAATCCATGGGGTTGCAAAGAGTCAGACACGACTGAGTAACTGAACAACAGCAAAAAAGGCAAAGCATTAAGACACAAGCTTCATCATAGAAAAACCCTGAAAATGTTCTACTAAGTGAAATGAATCAGTGACAAAAGGTCAAATGTTGTAATATTCCACTTATATGAAATATGTAGAATAGTCAAATTCATAGAGACAGAAAGTGAATAATGGTTGCCAGAAGTTGGAAGGAAGGAGAGTGGGAAATTGGTGTTTAATTGATGTGGAGATTCAGTGTGGGAAGATGAAAATATTCTGGAGATGTCTGGTGGTGATGGCTGTACACAATGAGAATGCACTTAATGCTATTGAGCTATACACTTTAAAATAGTTAAAATGGTAATTTTGTCTCCATTTTGCTAAAATAAAAAAAATATAATCATAGTTGGATAAAAGACCAGTAGTCATAAGTCTTGTTATACACCACTAGCAAATAACTCAAATATAAAAGGAAGCAACTTATGACTGTATAGACAAATGTTAAATATCTAGGAATGAACTTAGCAAAGAGATGCAAGGCTTCTACAGGAAACCCTCACACATTTGTGAAAAGAGATAAAGAGATTTGCAATGTGTATGAATAGGAAGAATGGATTTTTGTAGATTTTAATTCTTCCAGGTTAATCTATAGACTTAGTACAATTACGTTAAAAATTCCAACACATATTTTTGTAAAATGTGATATGATTCTTAAAAAATTAATTGGTCAAGTTAAGGAAGGATAGCTAGGACACTTTTGAGAATTAAAATCAGGGACTTCACTGGCAGTCAGTGATTAAGACTTTTTCCAATCCATGGCCACAGGTTTAATCTCTGGTTGGAGAATTGAAATCCCATACACCTCACGGTCAAAAACCCAAAGCATAAAATGGAAGAAACATTCTAACAAAATCAATTAAGATTTTAAAAATAGTCCACAAGAAAAAAAAAAACTTACAAAATAATGAGGTTATTTTTAAAAAGAAGAAGAAGAAAGTAAATGAAAATCAAAAACTTGCTCTACCAGACGTCCAGACTTATTCTGAAACTGTCATCATGAAGAATGTGGTACTGTCACAGAGACATACAATTGACAAGTGGAGTACACAACAGAGAAACAGATTTGCACGTGTATAAAACTGGATCACAGAAAAAGCAAGAGAGTTCCAGAAAAACATCTATTTCTGCTTTATTGACTTATGCCAGAGCCTTTGACTGTGTGAATCACAAGAAACTGTGGAAAATTCTGAAAGAGATGGGAATAACAGACCACCTGACTTGACTTTTGAGAAATCTGTATGCAGGTCAAGAAGCAACAGTTAGAACTGGACATGGAACAACAGACTGGTTCCAAGTAGGAAAACGAGTACGTCAAGGCTGTATATTGTCACCCTGCTTATTTAACTTATATGCAGAGTACATCATGAGAAATGCTGGACTGGAAGAAGCAAAACCTGGAATCAAATTTGCTGGGAGAAATATCAATAATCTCAGATATACAGATGACACCACCCTTATGGCAGAAAGTGAAGAGGAACTAAAAAGCCTCTTGATGAAAGTGAAAGAGGAGAGTTAAAAAGTTGGCTTAAAGCTCAACATTCAGAAAATGAAGATCATGGCATCCGGTCCCATCACTTCATGGGAAATAAATGCGGAAAGAATGGAAACAGCGTCATACTTTATTTTTTTGGGCTCCAAAATCACTGCAGATGGTGACTGCAGCCATGAAATTAAAAGACACTTCCTCTTTGGAAGAAAAGTTATGACCAATCTAGACAGCATATTCAAAAGCAGAGACATTACTTTGCCAACTAAGGTCCGTCTAGTCAAGGCTATAGCTTTTCCTGTGGTCATGTATGGATGTGAGAGTTGGACTGTGAAGAAGGCTAAGCGCCGAAGAATTGATGCTTTTGAACTGTGGTGTTGGAGAAGACTCTTGAGAGTCCCTTGGACTACAAGGAGATCCAACCAGTCCATTCTGAAGGAGATCAACCCTGGGATTTCTTTGGAAGGAATGATGCTGAAGCTGAAACTCCAGTACTTTGGCCACCTCATATGAAGAGTTGACTCATTGGAAAAGACTCTGATGCTGGGAGGGAATGGGGGCAGGAGGAGAAGGGGACAACAGAGGATGAGATGGCTAGATGGCATCATCGATGGACGTGAATCTGAGTGAACTCCGGGATTTGGTGATTAACAGGGAGGCCTGGCGTGCTGTGATTCACGGGGTCGCAAAGATTTGGACACGACTGAGCGACTGAACTGAACTGCACTGAAAACTGTAGCAAATGTTACAGATACCATACTAAATTAGCAAGAAAATAAGTGACTATTCAACAGTGAACTGGAAAAAAATAATTGTCAATATGGGAACGTTCTACTGGGGGCGTATTACTCAACATATTATGCAATAACCAAATATATTGGTCAGTCAGTCATGTTCAACTCTTTGCAACCCCATTGACACTAGACTTCTCTGTCCTGCACCATCTCTCAGAGCTTGATCAAACTCATGTCCACTGAGCTGGCGATGTCATTCAACCATCTCATCCTCTGTAACTCCCTTCTCCTGCCCTCAATCATTTCCAGCATCAGGTAGCCAAAATACAGGAGCTTCAGCTTCAGCATCAGTCCTTCCAATGAATATTCAGGATTTCTTTTAGGATTGACTGGTTTAATCTTGCTGTCCAAGGGACTCTCAAGAGTCTTCTCCAGCACCAGAGCTTGAAAGTATCAGTTCTTTTGCGCTCAGCCTTCTTTATGGTCCAACTCTCACAACCGTAACACAGTGAAGCTATGAGTCATGCCATGCAGGTCCATCCAAGACAGAAGGGGCACAGTGGAGAGTTCTGACAAAACATGGTCCACTGGAGGAGGGAATGGCAAATCATTCCAGTATTCTTGCCTTGAGAACCCCATGAAGAGTATGAATAATAATATATATAGCAATAATAATAATAAATATAGCAAAGACTTAATTGTTCAAAGGGAGAAAATAAAATGTGAGAATCTTATTAAAACGAGTTAAAGATAAATCTAAGATGCAAAGAAGGGACTTCCCTCATTGTCCATTGGTTAGGACTCTGAACTTCCACTGTTTCATTTCTGGTCAGGGCACTAGATCCTACATGCCATGATGTGTGATAAAAAATAAATAAATATAAAATAAAATCTAAAAAATAAGACACAAAGAACATTGCTCAGGAAAAAAATCCATGTAATTTATTAAAATATGTTTTGCTTCAAAAGACAATAATGAGAAAACATGATACAGACAAAGAGAAGAAATTCTCAGTACATAAATTGGTAAATGACTGGTATCAGAAATGTGTTTTTGAAACCTATAAATCAATAATTAGAACACAGACATTTCAATAGAAAAATGGTTTAATACCTGTCAGTGGAATGGAAACATATATTACTAATAAACCTAGGGAGAGTTACTGACATCATCATGAATTTGGAAAAGCAAAACATGATCATTTTGTTGTTGTTGTTCAGTTGATAAGTCTTGTCTGACACTTTGCAACCCCTTACACTGTGGCACACAAGGCTCCACTGCCCTCCACTAACTGCTGGAGTTTGCTCAAACTCATTTCCACTGAGTCGGTGATGTTACCCAATCACTTCATCCTGTTTCCCCTTCTCCTTTTGCCTTCAATCTTTCCCAGCATCAGTCTCTTCTCCAGTGAGTTGACTCTTCATGTCTGGTGGCCAGAATATTGGAGCTTCAACTTCAGCATCAGTCCTTCCAATGAATTTCAGGGTTGATTTCCTTTAGGATTGACTGGTTTGAGCTCCTTGCTGTCAAGGGACTCTGAAGAATCCTCTATCACCACAGTTAAAAAACATCAATTCTTTGGTGCTCAGCCCTCTTCATGGTCCAACTCTCACATCTGTATATGGCTACTGGAAAAAACCATGTCTCTGACTATATGGACCATTGCTGAAAAGTGATGTCTCTGCTTTTTAATAGGTTGCTTAGGTTTGTCATAGTTTTCATTCCAAGGAGCAAATATCTTTTAATTTAGTGGCTGCAGTCACTACCAACAGTAATCTTTTAGCCCAAGGAAAGAAAATCTGTCACTGCTTCCACTTTTTCCCCTTCTATTGGCCGTGATTTTAGTTTATCCATGATCTATCCATGATCTTAGAATGTTGAGTTTTAAGCCAACTTTTTGACTCTCTTCTTTCACTCTCATCAAGAGGCTTTTTAGCTCCTCTTTACTTTCTGCCATTAGAGTGGTATCATCTGCATATCTGAGGTTGTTGATATTTCTCTCCTGGCAATGTTGCTTCCAGCTTGTGATTTATCCAGCCCAGCATTTTGCATGACATACTCTGCATATAAGTCAAATAAGCAGGGTAATAATATACAGCCTTGTACTCCTTTCCCAATTTTGAATCAGTCTGTTGTTCCATGCGTCATTCTAACTTTTTCTTCTTAACCTTCATACAGGTTCTTCAGGAGACGGGTAAGGTGGTCTGGTATTCCCACTTCTTTAAGAATTTTTCAGTCTGTTATACTCCTTGTTGCTAAAAATCCAAGGAGATTTATTCATGTCATTATCAATTTGGAATACAAAACATGACCCTTTCAGAGTGATAATTTAAACCTAAGTAGCAAATTAACAAATTTGAAGAGTGTAATGGTACCAAGAATTGTGGAGAATAATAATATAATAATCCATAAAACTGATGCTATATTTACTATGCTAGTGAGCTGCTGCTACTGCTGCTGCTGCTACTGCTGCTGCTGCTAGGTCACTTCAGTCATGTCCGACTCTGTGCGACCCCATAGAAGGCAGCCCACCAGGCTCCCCCGTCCCTGGGATTCTCCAGGCAAGAATACTGGAGTGGGTTGCCATTTCCTTCTCCAATGCATGAAAGTGAAAATTGAAAGTGAAGTCGTTCAGTCGTATCCGACTCTTAGTGACCCCATGGACTGCAGCCTACCAGGCTCCTCCATCCATGGGATTTTCCAGGCAAGAGTACTGGAGTGGGGTGCCATTGCCTTCTCCATGATGGTGAGCTAGTACTATTATTTTACAGATGACATGTCACATTATTTTGTAAGACTGAATTCTTGTTTACCTTATTATCCAGTTCTTTACTCTCTGGGTTACCTATGACAAAAGAAAGTTAACAATAGCAATTTTGACAGTTGCTAATACCTGAGAATGATAAAATTGTCCATTAATGAGATAATGGATGAAAAAACTGTTGTATTCACACAATAAATACTATGTAGCCATTAAAAATCCCTGAAAGTAGCATGTAACATTATGAGTGAATCTGCAAAACAAGTTCCACAACATTATATACAATAAATGTTTGTGTGTGCTCAGTCATGTCCAACTCTTTGAGACGCCTTGGACTGCAGACCCCCAGAGTCCTCTGTCCATGGGATTTTCCAGGCAAGATTACTGGAGTGGACTGCCATTTCCTACTCCAGGAGATTTTCCCTAACAAGGGATCAAACCTGTGATTCTTGCATCTCCTGCATTGGCAGCCAGGTTCTTTACCACTAGTGCCACCTGGGAAGCCCATATACAATAAATACTTTGTTCCTACAGTTGAAAGCTCAATGAAAAACTAAAATTTGTGTGAATATGTGTATGTAAGCATATACAGATGCTTTTTAGCAATAACTATAGAAGTAAAAAACATATTAAGTTGAAAGCAAGGAAAAAATGAATACAGAATTCAAGATTAACTTAGCTCAAATGTGGGGGAAATGGAATGAGTAGATAGGGTAGTTAAAGTCTATTGTTGAAGTTCTAGCTTTTGTTATGGGTGATGATTGCACGCATACAAATATGATGTATAATATTATATAATAAGTATATTATAAATGAGAAATTAGGTAAGAAACTAGAGTAGTGATGAGTGTGTCATGATAAGAATGCTAAATATTTGTCTATATTTATGGGTTTCTGGAGTGGCATTGACCATAAAATTAACATATTTTGTTTATCTACAATCTCCTTTAAAAAGGTAAAAAAGATCAGTTACAAATAAAAACAATACGCATGTCCCCAGTTCTCCTTTCCCATACATGTGCTGCTGCTGCTGCTAAGTCGCTTCAGTTGTGTCTGACTCTGTGCAACCCCATAGATGGCAGCCCACTGAATGTGAGAAACCATAAAGTTAAAAGCAAAAGAATGACCACCCCAATCCAAGTTACTAGTTAACTCTGGATGCAGGGGAGAAGGCTGGAATGAGGAAAAACACATTGGGAACTACTAGTAATATTGTGTGTATTAAGTTCAGAGGTGGTTATATGGCTACCATGAATTATTACATCATTGTTACATGCAACATTTTGCATGTGTATTGTGTTATTACATATCCTATCTGGCCTTATCAATTTCCACTAAAATACCTTCTAGTTGAGTAAGGTATGTGCTTCAAACTGATGTTAAAATTAAAATTTTATTTGCATATAGATAAATCAGAACAGCATCTAGTACACAGTAAATCCTCAATAAGTGTCAGTTGTTTAAAAGCCCCATAAAGGTCATTTGTAAACCTATCTCATTTCGGCAGCTTAACAGTCTTCTGGAATCAGTATCTTTAATAACATTTTACAGATAAAGGCTTTCACGTTTCCCAGTAAAATGCCTTTGTCTTGGTCATAGTTTTAAGGTGAAATAGAGTCAAAAGTCAAATTACCAGACTCTCTTTCACCAAAGGTTTTCACTTTTGCGTCAGGTTCAAAGTGTTAGGTAGTTAGAATAGGAAAAAGGAGTCAAAAATAGCAGTGGCTACAAGTCAAAACAAAGGAAAAAGCCTGTGAAAATAGAACGAAGGAAATTCCAAGGACCAGAGTGAGAACCTCAGCCCTCCTGGCTAGCCCAGTTTACACAGGGCAGGCTCAGGGGGAGGAGAAAAAAATATAAAAAGAGGAGCCAAAATTGAGGTTGCACTCCTTTTAGGTCGGCCCACCCCCATGCCTCAATAATGTATTTTCCTTTGCTTGCCAAATAAAACTGAGCTTCAACCAATCTGTAACAACGGTCCAGCTTTTACACTGAGCTGTAACACAGTTCTGCCGCTTCAAATTTTTGCTGCAGTGAGACAGAATTGAGGAAATTACACATTCCCCCAACATCTCTGGTGCTGCTTCTTGAATTTAACCTGGCTGAAACCTCAGTTCAGCCCCCACGAGGCAGAGACCAAGCACAGCAGATGCCCAACTCAGTGAAAGCTCCTGTGGCAGAAGCTGAATGCAAAGAAAACCAATGCAGTGGAAGTGATAAGAAGTGCACCGTGCTAGAAACTGGGACAGCAAAAACAAACTCAGCAGCTCATGTGGCTGTCTCAGATTCCAGAAGACCTCTGTTAAGGTAGCAGGTCCTCACTCCTATGGCTAGAAGGACATATGGCTAACAAAATCTTAACTCCTTTACAATCTCTCATTTCTTATTTCCTCAAACCCCTTGCGAACAGGTGAGTGGCAGTGGGTGCAACTGAGAGACTCTGGCAGGGGCTACTCCCCAGTGTGTCCTGAAGGCTCTACTATCTGCTGTGACTTAGTATCTGTTGACAAACTGGTGAGGGTTCTTCTGTCCTTAATCTTCTTTGTGCCAAGGATCAGGCCAATGAAAACTGTGAGCATAGGTCAAATATTTAGCAGATTTGCTGGCAGGTTATGAAGGGGATCCCGCATTTTTCCCACTGCTTTGTCCTCCCATTCTTCAGTTTCTCTCTTCATCTATGCCATTGCTTACAAAGTTTTGGGCAGCTCATCATCTTTCCTGAAGGAGAAAAGTTGTGTTTCAAACTGTTTACCTAAGATTGAGACTCAAACCCACGGGGCATGTGCTATGCTTAGTCACTCAGTCATGTCCAACCGGGACTTGAGCCAGGCCAAAAACCACAGGGCCTGGTTTCAAGACCTAATGAAGCCCAGGTTCTTGACATCTCATTGCAAAAAATTCAGTGAGAGACACAACGATAGGTAAGAGGTAGATTTGTTCAGATTCAGAGAGAAGCACATTCCACAGGGTGTGGGCCATTACCGAGGGTAAGTATGAGTGCTGCAGCCAAGAAATGTGGTGTGGTTAATTTTTTATGGGTGGGTGACTTCATATTCTAATGAGTGGGAGGATCATTCCAACAATTGGGGAATCACCCATTCCTTGGTCTTTTGATAGTGTCTTGGAACTGTCCTGGAGCTTCTGGGTGTGCAACTTAGCTTGCAGATTGAGAATCAAGGTTTAGTTAAATTTGACTTGTCTGTCTTCTTGGATCCATCTGATTTTAACTGGTTTATGTTATGCCCTTGGGCTATGTCATTCTTTCAAAAGTTATGCCCTGCCCTCTTCCCTCCTGTCTTATGCACTTTTCCTAAGCCCTGTCCAGGCCCACAGTGTTGCCTTTACAGTCTTCTGGAGGGACAACCAGAAAATAGTTGGCCCCTGGAAGGGAAATACTGCATAATATCTAATCCCTCTAGCTATTCATGCCTTCATCTTCCATGTTTCCTACAACATGTGCAACAACAGCATCTCACAGTGAAGCTGTTAGGGTGGGTGACAGGTACACAATGCCTGCTAGAAGTTGATCTGTTGGTGGCACCCCTTCAAGGGTAACTGGGCTTCCAGCAATAACGTTTGCCACCTTGGGAGTTAGCCCTGAAGGCTTTTTGGGCCCAAACCCTTACCAACCTTCTCCTAAAGTTACAAACATACCCCCAGATCAAATCTCCACTCCACTTTTATGGAACATATGGTCTGCTGCTTATTATCAATCTGTTCTTAAGCCCCTTACTAACTCCTACAACCAGGACCCTGCCCCTTTGTAAGCAACATCACTCCACCCCACCTATTATTAAAATATTCTTACTGCCCCTAACAGGATCAGATAACCCACACCTTTGTCATTACTTATGTTATTACCTAGAGTGGATCTATGACAATGAAATATTTACCATTGGAAACACCCTAAACTGCTCCTATTAAGGACTGGAGGAAGAAATCAGTGACTTACATTCCCTCAAAGCATTAAAAGGATAAGGCTTATGGCTGTTTCACCAGGTTCCCAGTCTCATGGCACAGGCTTGGATTGCTTTACATCATGGTATCTATTCTTTTCCATGGTGGACAAACTGGCAATGAGTTAAAATTATAATTCCTTAATCCTACCCAGCTCTAGTCACACTGGAGACCTTCGGGACCCCCAACTCCAGCCTAGGGGTCCCAGGAGGATGACATGCCTCAATCTGCCTAGGGACCTAGTCCCTGGGAGGTTGTCATGCCTCAACCTACTCAGGGATCTGCAAGTCCAGGGGTCCCAGGAGGCTGATATGCCTTGAGATACCCAGGGACCCAATTCTCACGTGTCTGAGCCGCCTCAGCCTGCCCAGGGATTCAATCTCCAGGAGGCTGTCATGCCTTAACCTGCCTGGGGATCTGCTCCCTGACCTGGGGACGGCCAGCTCTCAGATTGCAACAGTACTGGGTAGGATAAGCTTCAGAAAGACTCACCCCTAAGGAAGTCCACCCATAAAAATAGAAGGAAGCCTATTAGTTGTGGAACTGTGCCCAGTCTCAGCAATAAATCAGGAGCTCTATGAGAACCCCATTGCCTTTCTGGACAGGCTAAAAGAGGCCCTCCAAAAGTTTACCAGTCTGGACTTAGACTCTTACCAGGGACAGGTGATTTTAAAGGACAAATTCCTGTCCCATTGTGCATCAGATATGAGGAAAAAGCTACAACAGCTACAGCATCAGGACCCTGCTGCCTCTTTAGATGAAATGGTCCAGACAGCCACCAGTACCTTTTATAGCAGAGGATAGGAGAGGGAAGCCAAGGCCCAGGAAAGGGAGAAAAGGAAAGAGGCAAGACATGCCCAAATGCTGGCCACCATCCAGGGAAGCCCAATGGCAAACCCTGAGTCCTTGAAGGACAAGGGAGGAGGCAAATGCCTAATCTGTAGATAGGTGGGACATTGGGCCAAAGAGTGCCCAACCCGTGACATGTCTCCTAAAATGACTAGCTACAGTTCAGTTCAGTCACTCAGTCGTTTCTGACTCTTTGCGACCACATGAATTGCAGCACGCCAGGCCTCCATGTCCAACACCAACTCCTGGAGTTCACTCAAACTCATGTCCATCAAGTCGGTGATGCCATCCAGCTATCTCATCCTCTGTCATCCCCTTCTCTTCCTGCCTCCAATTCCTCCCACCATCAGAGTCTTCTCCAATGAGTCAACTCTTTGCATGAGGTGGCCAAAGTATTGGAGTTTCAGCTTCAGCATCCAAATGCCATCAATTGGGACATTGGATGGCACTCTGCCCTCAGGACCCAAGAGCCTCAAGGTCAAGTACCAAGCCTTCTCTCACAATGGTTTAATAGGACTGGAGGAGCCTACTCCAGCCAGCCCACCTGTCACAGATAACCATCATGGGGCTGGAGCCAAGGGTGCAGCAAGATGTGGCAGGTAGGTAGAAGAATTTCTTGGTTGACACAGGGGCTACCTATTCTGTGGTGACCTCCTACTCTGGACCTTTCTCCTTCCAAACCTGTACCATTTTGGGTGCTACAGAAAAACAGCTACAGAAAGATTCACTTGAGCACTTTGTTGCTGGGATAGAAAAATATTTTTCCAGTAGTTTCTGGTGGTCCCTTAGTGTCCTATTGCCTTATCGGAAAGAGATTTTTTTCCCTGCCTTCGAAATCTTGCAACTATTGCAGTCCTGATTGAAGATGCTTTAAAACTCTCTCTTTGGGGCAAACTAACTATTTTTATCAGCCACCAAGTGAAACAACTCCTGAATGGGAGAGGCCACTTATGGATGTCTGATCAAAGGATCCTCAGCTATCAAGTAATGCTGATGGAAAATCGAGGCCTGACTATATCCCCTTGTGAGGTTCTTAACCCATCTGCCTTCCTGCCTACCCCCAAGGGCTCTCTCCCTTTACGATTACCTAGAAACCTTGGACCAGTGGACAAAAACCCAGGAGGGATTGTCAGAAGATCCTCTGACTAATCCTGAGGAAATATGATACACTGATGAAAGCAGCTTTCTCTTGGATGGAAAAAGAGCCAGATTTGCAGTAGTCTCCAAATTTGAGACCATAGAGGCTAAACCTTTGCCACCAGGTACTTCAGCCCAATTAGCTGAGCTCATAGCCCTGACTCAAGCTTAAGAGCTGGGAAAAGGAAAGAGAGAGCCATTTACACTGATTCCAAGTATGCCTTTCTGGTGCTACATGCACATGCTGCTATTTGGAAAGGAAGAGGCCACCTGACCACCCAAGGGTCCCCAGCCAATTATGGTGATCAAATCCTTAGGCATTTAGAGGCAGTCTATCTGCCCACTGAGCTTTCAGTCACCAATTGTAAAGGACACCAAAAATGGACCACTGAAGTGGCACAAGGGAACCAAGCAGCCAATCAGGCAGCTAAGAGAGCAGCATTACAGAACATTGACCTAGTAGAGGTTGCCACCTTAGTTCCACAGACTAATTTGCCAGGAACTCCTTCATATATGAAAGGTAAGACTCTTAAAGCTGAGAGTGAGGTCTTTCAAGAGGATCATATGGGGTGGTTCCAAAAGGAGGGGCTCCTTTCTCTGCTTGGGAGCCTGCAATGGAAGTCGGTTAGCTCCTTACATGCCACCACTCATTTAGGGGAAAAGGCACTTCAATATTACTAGAAAGGTCCTTCAGAGGAACAAGCCTCCAAATGACTATAAGGCAAATGGTCTCCTATTGTCCCATTTGCCAATTAAACAACACCCAAGGGGCTTGAAGACCCCAGCTGGTCCAGCCTGTCCAAAAGCATGGGACCTACTCAGAAAAGGACTTCATCCAGATGCCAGTTTCTCAAGGGTATAAATGCCTATTAGTCATGATTGACACATTCACAGGATGGATTGATGGCTTTCCCACCCAGACTGAGAAGTCTGAGGAGGTGCTAAAAAACTGCTCCATGAAATCATTCTGAGATTTAGTCTGCCCAGGTCATTGCAAAATGATGATGGGACATCATTTACTTCTGAGGTTACCCAAGGGGTCTCTAAAGCAATGGGCTTTGCTTATTATTTCCATTGTACCTGGATCCCTCAGCCTTTAGGAAAAGTATAAAGAGCCAACCAATTCTAAAAATCTGTATTAAAAAAGGAAACCCAGGAGACCTCCCTGGGATGGAAGGAGGCTTTACCAATAGCACTCCTCCATACCTGTGTTGCCACTAAGGAACAGGTTTATCTTAGTCCTTATGAGATGGTATATGGGAGACCTTTTGTTTATGTCAATGATCTCTTCCTAGATCCAGAGGCTCAGACCCTCTGGTCTTATACCATGGCCATTGGGCAATTCCAACAGGATATACGCTTGTGGAGTGTCAACTAGGACCCAAACGATTCTAAAGAGGCACCACTATATTTCCAGAGACACAAGTCATAACTAAAGTCTGGAAAGATGGATCCCCAAAGACTCAATTCCAACCCACATGGAAGAGCCCCTACTCTGTAATACTTTCTACTACAAAACAGTCAAGGTTACAGGATATGACTACTGGATTTACTACTCATGAGTCAAGCTGTGGAAGAGAAAAGAAGAGGACATTCAATATGCCTGTGAATCCCTTGGAGATCTCAGGTACCTATTCAAGATTACAAATGAGTGCCATTCTAGTGAACACTCCTAAAGTTAAGTTTCTGGGGATAAGATTTCTCAGTAAGTCAATCAGTTAAGTCACTCAGTCATGTCAGACTCTTTGCGACCCCATGAACTGAGGCACACCAAGCTCCCTGTCCATTACCAACACCTGGAGCTTGCTCAAACTCATGTCCGTCAAGTTGGTGATGCCATCCAGCCATCACATCCTCTGTCGTTCCCTTCTCCTCATGCCTTCAATCTTTCCCAGCATCAGGGTGTTTTCCAATGAGTCAGTTCCTCGCATTAGATGGCCAAAGTGTTGGAGTTTCAAGTTCAGCATCAGTACTTCCAATGTATATTCCGGACTGATTTCTTTAGAATGGACTAGTTGGATCTTGCTGCAGTCCAAGGGACTCTCAAGAGTCTTTTTTATCAATATAAATTTATTTATTTTAATTGGAGATTAATTACTTTACAGTATTGTATTGGTTTTGCCATACATCAACATGAATCCACCATAGGCAACATCACAGTTCAAAAGCATCAATTCTTCAGCACTCAGCTTTCTTTACAGTCCAACTCTCACATCAATACATGACTATTGAAAAAACCATAGCTTTGACTAGATAGACCTTTGTTGCCAAAGTAATATCACTGCTTTTTAATATGCTGTGTAGGTTGCCCATAGCTTTTTTTCCAAGGAGCAAGTGTCTTTTAATTTCATGGCTTCAGTCACCATCTGCAGTGATTTCGGAGCCCAAGAAAACAAAGTCTGTCACTATTACCTTTGTTTACCCATCTATTTGCCATGTAGTGATGGGTTGGATGCCATGATGTTACTTTTCTGAATGTTCAGTTTTAAACCAACTTTTTCAATCTCCTCTTTCACTTTCATCAAGATGCTCTTTAGTTCTTCCTATTCTGCCATAAGGGTGGTGAAATCTTCATATCTGAGGTTATTGATATTTCTTTTGGCAAACTTGATTCCAGTTTGTGCTTCATCTAATCCAGCATTTCTCATGATGTACTCTGCATATAAGTTAAATAAACAGGGTGACAATATGCAGCCTTGATGTACTCTTTTCTCGATTTGGACCAGTCTGTTGTTCCATGTCCAGTCCTAACTGTTGCTTCCTGACCTGCATACCAATTTCTCAGGAGGCAGGTCAAGTGGTCTGGTATTTCCATTTCTTTCAGAATTTCTCAGTTTTTTGTGATCCTCACAGTCAAAGCTTTGGCATAGTCAATAAAGCAGAAGTAGATGTTTTTCTGGAAATCTCTTGCCTTTCTGATGATCCAACAGATGTTGGCAATTTGATCTCTGGCTCCTCTGTCTTTTCCAAATCCAGTTTGAACATCTGGAAGCCTACAGTTCACTTACTGTTGAAGCCTGGCTCGGAGAATTTTGAGCACTACTTTACTAGTGTGTAAGATGAGTCCAATTGTGTGGTAGTTTGAACATTCTTTGGCATTGCCCTTCTTCTGTGGTATTGGAATGAAAACTGACCTTTTCCAGTCCTGTGGCAACTGCTGAATTTTCCAAATTTGCTGGCATATTGAGTGCAGCACTTTCACAACATCATCTTTTAGGATTTGAAACAGCTCAACTGGAATTCCATCACCTCCACTAACTTTGTTTGTAATGATGCTTCTGAATTCATGCTTTTGAACTGTGGTATTGGAGAAGACTCTTGAGAGTCCCTTGGACTGCAAGGAGATCCAACCAGTCCATTCTGAAGGAGATCAGCCCTGGGATTTCTTTGGAGGGAATAATGCTGAAGCTGAAACTCCAGTACTTTGGCCACCTCATGCGAAGAGTTGACTCATTGGAAAAGACTCTGATGCTGGGAGGGATTGGGGACAGGAGGAGAAGGGGATGATAGAGGATGAGATGGTTGGATGGCATCACTGACTTGATGGACGTGAGTCTGAGTGAACTCTGGGAGTTGGTGGTGGACAGGGAGGCCTGGTGTGCAGGTTGCAAAGAGTTGGACACAACTGAGCAACTGACCTGAACTGAACTGAAGGCCTGCTTGACTTCACATTCCAGAGTGTCTGGCTCTAGGTGAGTGATAACACCATCGTGATTATCTGGGTCATGAAGATCTTTTTTTGTGTACTTCTGTGTATTCTTGCCACCTCTTCTTAATATCTTCTGCTTCTGTTAGATCCCTACCATTCCCATCCTTTATTGAGCCCATCTTTGCATGAAATGTTCCCTTGGTATCTTTAATTTTTTTGAAGAGATCTCTAATCTTTCCCATTCTGTTGTTTTCTTCTATTTTTTTGCATTAATCACTGAGGAAGGCTTTCTTATCTCGTTGCTATTCTTGGGACTGTGCATTCAAATGGGTATTTTCCTTTTTCTCCTTTGGCTTTTGCTTCTCTTCTTTCCTCAGCTATTTGTAAGGCCTCCTCAGACAACCATTTTGCCTTTTTGCATTTCATTTTCTTGGGGATGGTTTGATCACCACCTCCTATACAATGTCATGAACCTCTCTCCATAGTTCTTCAGGCACTCTCTCTATCAGATTCAATCCCTTGAATCTATTTGTCACTTCTACTGTATAATCATAAGGGGTTTGATATAGGTCACACTTGTATGGTCTAGTGGTTTTCCCTACTTTCTTGAATTTTCTTCTGAATTTGGCAATAAGGAGTTGAAGATCAGGTCCAGGTCTTTTTTTTTTTTTTCCTGACTGTATAGAGCTTCTCCATCTTTGGCTGCAAAGAACATAATCAATCTGATTTTGGAGTTGACCATCTGGTGATATCCATGTGTAGAGTCTTCCCTTGTGTTGTTGGAAAAGGGTGTTTGCTATGGCCAGTACACTCTCTTGTCAAAACTCTGTTAGCCTTTGACCTGCTTTGTTTTGTACTCCAAGGCCAAACTTGCCTGTTACTCCAGGTATCTCTTGAATTCCCACTTTTGTATTCCAATCGCCTATAATGAAAAGGACATCTTTTGGGGTGTTAGTTCTAGGTCTTGTAGATCTCCATAGAACCATTCAGCTTCAGCTTTTTTAGCATTACTTGTTGGGCATAGACTTGGATTATTGTGATATTGAATAGTTTGCCTTGGAAACAAACAGAGATCATTCTGTAACTTTGGAGATTGCATCGAAACAGACTCTTTTGTTGGCTATGATGGCTACTCCATTTCTTCTAAGGGACTCGCCCAGAGTAGTAGATATAATGGTCATCTGAGTTAAATGTACCCATTCCAGTCCATTTTTACTTTGCTGATTCCTAAAATGTTGATGTTCACTCTTGCCATCTTCTGTTTGACTACTTCCAATTTGCCTTGATTCATGGTTCCAGGTTCATATGCAATACTGTTCTTTACAGCATCAGAGTTTACTTCCATTGCCATTCACATCCACAGCTGGGTTTTTGTTTTAGCTTTGGCTCCGTCTCTTCATTCTTTCTGGAGATTTCTCAGGATAGCTCTAAAGAGCCACCACAGCTTGTCAGTGATTGTACTCCAAAATAGACAGGAGATAGGTCTCCTGATCCCTGAACAAGGAGGAACTTAAGCCATCTTAAATGAGAGGTGTTATTTCTGAGTAAATACCTCTAGTCAAGTTAAAAAAAAAAAAAAAGTCTCATTGTTCTCAATAAAAACATTCAGGTCATATGACATCTCAAATAATGAGCCAGAGAGTCCTTGGGGTGGCTACACGTATCTCTTTGGGGGATCCTTCCCTGGAAAAAGGAGATTTGGAGTTGGCTATCACCATATTGCAGAGAAGGCAATGGCAACCCATTCCAGCACTCTTGCCTGGAAAATCCCATGGATGGAGGAGCCTCGTGGGCTGCAGTCCATGGGGTTGCTAGGAATCAGACACGACAGAGCAACTTCACTTTCACTTTTCACTTTCATGCATTGGAGAAGGAAATGGCAACCCACTCCAGTGTTCTTGCCTGGAGAATCCCAGGGATGGGGAAGCCTGGTGGGCTGCCATCTATGGGGTCGCACAGAGTTGGACAAGACTGAAGCGACTTAGCAGCATCACCATATGATGTTGCTTATGTTTGCTCCATGTATTATTAATTGTCAAACCCATTTTGTCTCTGTCCAGGTCAACAAGCTACAACATGCAGTGCCAGTTCAAAAAGTATTTATACAACTATACCTGACCACGGAAAATGTCACTCACCCTTAAATGGACATCACCATAAGGATTCTGAGGCTTGAGATTAGCAAGAATGGGATGCCCGATGCCCCTTGCCATCCCAACTCAGCGGAAGTAGCCAGAGAGACCTCAATGCCCCTATTTCCAAACAACTGGGCTTCTCATCTCTTGAGAAATGTTAAGTAGTTAGAATAGGAAAAAAGAGTCCAAAATAGAGGTGGCTAAAAGACAAAGAAAGGAAAAAGCCCATGAAAATAGAGCAAAGGAAGGTCCAAGGACCAGAGTGAGAACCTCAGGTGAAGCAAACAGTCCTCTTGGCTAGCCCAGTTTACATAGGGCAGGCTCAGGAAGAAGAGAAAAAGAAAAAAAAAAAAAAACATATAAGAACAGGTGCCAAAATTGAGCCCCATGCTTCTTTTGGGTCAGCCAACTCCCATGCTTTGAGGGTGTATTTTTCTTTGCATGCCAAATAAAACTGAGCTGTAACCAAGCTGTAACACTGGTCCACCATTTAAACTGAGTTGTAACTGAGCCATAACACAGGTCCACCACTTTAAACTTTTGCTGCAGTGAGACAGAACTGAGGAAATTACACACTCCTCCAACAAAAGGATTTGGTAACAAAATAAACCACTCATTATATACAAATAAGTATTACAAATATTTATTAGAATTATCTAGCTTACTTTCAATACACTAACATTAAAAGAAAGGAGAATTAGAAAGAGTAGAGGATACATCACCAAATTGGGTTTTGACCAACATCCAGACTTAATCAGTGCTGGGAAGTCCTATATCACAGCATCTTTGCAGTCCCAGTTGGGAAAAGTTCCCAAGCAATGCATCTGCTCCGTGGATGAGACTTCAAAGATTGCAGTTCAGGGCTCCTGGTTGTAATCCCAGGATGGTAACAAACTGCTATTATCATCAACCTGTGACCAAATTGCAGCTCTGGTTTCATGTTAATGCTGTTTGTTTTGTTGTGTAAAATTTGGAATGTAATTAAGCCTGGGGCTTGGTTAGACAGGGCCTCTCCAGGGTTTCAACAATCTCAAGATTCCTCTTCCATCTTATCTATCTCTCTGTGCTGCAAGTGCCAAAGCCTTTGACTGTGTGGATCACAATAAACTGTGAAAAATTCTGAAAGAGATGGGAATAGCAGACCATCTAATCTGTCTCTCGAGAAACCTGTATGAGGGTCAGGAAGCAACAGTTAGAACTGGACATGTAAAAATAGACTGGTTCCAAATAGGAAAAGGAGTATGTCAAGGCTGTATATTGTCACCCTGCTTATTTAACTTATATGCAGAGTACATCATAAGAAATGCTGGGCTGGAAGAAGCACGAAGCACAGCTGGAATCAAGATTGCCAGGAGAAATATCAATAGCCTCAGATATGCAGATGACTCTACCCTTATGGCAGTAAGTGAAGAGAAACTAAGGAGCCTCTTGATGAAAGTGAAGGAGAAGAGTGAAAAATTTGGCTTAAAGCTCAATATTCAGAAAACGAAGATCATGGCATCTGGTCCCATCACTTCATGGGAAATAGATGCGGAAACAGTGGAAACAGTGTCAGACTTTATTTTGGGGGGCTCCAAAATCATTGCAGATGGTGATTGAAGCCATGAAATTAAATTAACTTTCCTTTCTTACTCCTTGGAAGGAAAGTTATGACCGACATAGCATATTGAAAAGCAGAGACATTACTTTGCCAACAAAGGTCCGTCTAGTCAAGGCTATGTTTTTTCCAGTGGTCATGTATGGACGCGAGCATTGGACTGTGAAGAAAGCTGAGTGTCGAAGAATTGATGCTTTTGAACTGTGGTGTTGGAGAAGACTCTTGAGATTCCCTTGGACTGCCAGGAGATCCAACCAGTCCACCCTAGAGGAGATCAGCCCTTGGTGTTCATTGGAAGGACTGATGTTGAAGCTGAAACTCCAATATTTTGTCCATCTCATGTGAAGAGTTGACTCCTTGGAAAAGACCCTAATGCTGGGAAGGATTGGAGGCAGCAGGAGAAGGGGATGACAGAGGATGAGATGGCTGGATGGCATCACCGACTCGATAGACACGGGTTTGGGTAGATTCCAGGAGTTGGTGATGGACAGGGAGGCCTGGTGTACTGCGATTCATGGGATCGCAGGCAGTCACTCCCAGTCACTCCCAGTCAGGGCAGTGTCCAGGCAAATTAGAAGCACCCAACAGACTCTAAATAATAATCCATTTATTATAAAATGCCTGAAAAGAATTCAGGCAGTATGCCACCACCAAAATACAATGTGAAATTCAGAAGACCTGAGTTCAGTCTCCATTCTGCTGCCAATTAGCCTGTGGCTGTGGCCACTTAATTTCTGTGTAAGTGACCTGGAAAGTGACCTGAGTTGGATAAGGTTATATCTTAAGCACATTTCTAGCTCTAAGATTTTGTCACATCTTTGATTTCTTTTCCTATTACCATTCATATTTTTGTAGACTTGACAAGAGTGGGTGGAAAGAAGGGTACATCCATGTTAATTTTCCAAGACAAATTTGGCTGCCTATTAGTCTATTTTTTAATCTTTTGTTTGCCTCACTTCTGCTTTATTTTCTTGTCTCTTTTCTTTTTATGTATGTCAACATAAAATCTTTGATTATTTTCTTTCTCTTCATCATTTTCATTAGGAAAAATAAAACCCATGCCTTTGGAATAGCACTGGAGCTTTCTGAAACTGCACCAACCCACAACCATAGTAGTTTTTTTTTTTTTTTTTTTGGAGAATGTAATATACTTTCAACCAACTCTCTAACCCAGTGGTTCAGAAGTGATATTATGTTGCACATCATTAAATCATTGAAAATATTTTACTAATGTGCAATTCATGAAATTTAATCTGGAGAAACAGCAAAAAAAAGAAGAGAAGGCACTCACCTTTCTATTACTTGAAAAGTCCTTAGATTGCCTGTAGGAAGCAATGAATAAAAATCAGGTATTATCATCGCTAATACTAATTAAGTGTAATTAAACTTAAGAAGTTACACCTTTTACACTATCAGTCAGTTATCTGGTGGGAAAATACAATTTTTAGTACAGTTTGGAGATTGTTTTTGTAACATATAACAGAGAGGCACTGGGCTCCTGGAAGTAGGACAAAAGGAATAAAACTAGTTTCTGGGAGTACTGAAAATATGCTTCACTGATTTTGTATTTGCTTAGGGATAATCTTGGAAAAAAGGAAGCATAATTAAGTAAAAATGTCATAACAAATTCCATATTGATAAACAAGTGTTAAAACAATGAGCCCTCACATTGGAAATAATAGTAATTATTCATATAAATGCTATTTTATGTACTTCACATCCATTAGTATAAAAATTATGCTGTAAATAGAATAACCAGGAGAATTCAAATATAAAAGGCATAAATGTTTCTGGGAATGTTAGCTGTTAATTATAAGCAATGACTACAATAAATTGTATGGTTAATGAGAAAACAAACGTTATAATTTATAGAGAAATCCATTCAAATAGAATCAATTCTCTATCTACTGTGAGTAAAGATTCTGATAGATATTGGACTTTATGATCTTCAAGATAAAAGGGAAAATGTCCAATTAATTTTATAGGAAAAAAGAGATTTTTAGAACAGAAAAAGTCAAGTAGGTGTTGCTTCTTCTGCTACTAACACATATTAGAGTATCAAAGATTGCAAAAGACGGCAACGTCCTCCAAAGAAAGCAATATACATGTTTTCTGAACTTTCCAAAGAGCTATCATACCTTTATTAACAGGGGATATGTTCCAAGATCCCCAGTGGATACTTGCTGCTGCTGCTGCTAAATCACTTCAGTCGTGTCCGACTCTGTGTGATCCCATAGACGGCAGCCCACCAGGCTCCCCCGGTCCCTGGGATTCTCCAGGCAAGAACACTGGACTGGATTGCCATTTCCTTCTCCAATGCATGAAAGTGAAAAGTGAAAGGGAAGTCGCTCAGTCGTGTCCGACTCTTCGCGACCCCATGGACTGCAGCCTACCAGGCTCCTCTGTCCATGGGATTTTCCAGGCAAGAGTACTGGAGTGGGGTGCCATCACCTTCTCTGAGTGGATACTTAGAGAGCACCAAATCATATCTATACTATGTTTCTTCCTACAAAAACATACCTATGATAAAGTTTAATTTATAAATTAGGCACAGTAAGAGATTAACAACAATAACTAATAATAAAGTAGAACAGTTTTAACAGTATACTATAATAAAAGTTTAATGTAGTCTATCTCTTTCTCAGAATATTTTGTACAAATATAATGCTGTTTCATCTTAACCAAGCACTTCTCAGGCACTGTAGCCATAACTTATGCAGTCTGAGGTGTGACAGCAAAATTAGCATGAATTTCTTTTCATTCTTCAATTTCAAAGATATAAATTCATTCTTACCATAACATTTTAACAATAGCAATATAATAATTTTTTCTTTCCTTATTAAATGTAGAACTTTAAAATTTTCACTTTGCAGCTTCTTTCTGGCATCTCTGAGTTACTAGCATCACTGCTCTTGTGCTTTGGGACCATTTAATGAAATAAGGATTATTTGAACACAAGCACTGTGATACCTAGACAGAAGATCTGATAACCCAGCTGATACTAAGTGACTAATGGATGGGATGTGCTAGAAAAAGGAATGATTCATGTTTCAAGTGGGGTGGAGCAGAATGGCATAAGATTTCATCTCACTCCTCAGAATAGCATGGAATTTAAATATAATGAATTATTTATTTCTGGATTTTTTTCATTTAATATTTTCTGGCCATGGTTGACTATGGATAACTGAAACCTTAGAAACCAAAACTGTGGATACGAGAGGACTGCTATATACTTTCTGAATATTTCTTTCAATAATATAAATTGATAAACTATATAAAGAAGCTCATTGGTTGTCAGTCATCTGTAAGAGATTATTAACTTTATCAGGTCAGATATATAAGAATACTTATGTGTTCAACATTCTGCCCTAAATAGTAGTTAGTAGTGTATATGCATTGGTTACAATGACAAATAATAAAATAATATTTCCCGGTGTTTTTTCAGGTTCCCTTCCTTATTCTTCCATTTATGAAAATAAGAATATTAAATAAATTACTCTAGAATATTAATCTCACTTGAAGATTGAATGACAGCCAGGCATTTTCTTAGGAAACATTTTAAGGACAGAAGTACTTAGAAAACTGAAGATTTTAAAAGAGCAATATTTCAAATATATCATTTTCTAACATATCTTAATTTTTAAATTTATTTTATTTTTTAAAGGGGAAAGAGGAAAAATTGCAAGGAAAAAAATCTAACAGAAAATAAAGGCACAATATCTTGAATTGATTCTTTCTAGAAAACTGAGTCAGTTCAGTTATGAGTCAATAGAATATTCTAAAAAGAGTCTGTATTTTAACTCGTATATTGGTTGTACACTAATTAGAAAAAAATAATATTAGGAAATTGGAGGATTCTGGGAAAATTACATCCTAAATACAATAATGCCTTTTCTTTTTCCCCAAAGTTGACTTTTCATGTATGTGTCCTTATCTGAATGTGTGTGAGCCTGTGTGCACATGTATGAATATTGTGGGTAAGAGAGGGAGAAGGTTAATCCTGAAAAAGTATTATGGCACCCTAATCTCTTTCCAGTGTTCCATGATAGTCTGGGTAGATGTGGATAAAAGAAGGAGAATACCTTGTATTTGGAAAGGAAAGTTGACTATCCAAGAAAGCTGAGAGCAGATAAGTACCTGAATATGGTAGCTAACAGAGGGCTCTTAATCATTTACGTATTATTACCTTCTCAGCCATCTGTTTCATTTGCACTCACTTATTTTACATGTATTGAGTATCTACTACTTATTAGAACTAACTTGATACTGGGGATGCAATGGAAACAAAATAAACTTGATCGTTTTTCCTTATGAAATTATCAGTCTGTTTGGGGTTGGGGTGGTGGACATGTGATGGGTAGGAATTAATCAAATACCAAATAAATAATACTCCTTTCCAGAAAAACATAAATTGAAAACCATAAAAAACATAATCATGCCAGAGGACATCAAGGAAAACTTTCCAAAGGCAGTGGCATTTGTACTGTGACTGGAAAGATGGTTAGGAGTTAATTAGCTCAGTAGACAAAAGATTTGGAAAGGGCAAAACTCTTTTAGGCCAACAGGAGCAGGGTTCAGTGACTTCAGTGGTGATCCACACTCCCAGTGGAGAGACCTGGGTTCAATCCCTGGTTTGGAAACTGGATCCCACATGCCACAACTAAAGATCAGTTTCAGCCAAATAAATAAATATTTTTTTTAAAAAAAGGAATTTTAAGAAGAGAGAGAGAGAGAGAAGGGAGTATGGTTCATTTAAAGAAATGAAAGTTGGACAATTTGACTGGAATAAAGAGAAGGAAGAATTGCATATCCTGATCCCAGAAGCGTTGACAGTGACCAGATTTTGTCCTTAAAGCTAAAGTTATTGACTAAAGTATTTAAATAGAGGACTACATGACAGGGTCTGTAGTATGTAAAAGACTCCTAAGACTTGTCTGGAAAAATGGTCTAGAGGTTCTCAAGAGTAGGTGTGCAGAGACTATTATCAGACCACAACCACAGTCAAGAAAAATTTGATAGTGATGGGCCTACAGATGGTGAAAAGAGGCCAGACTGGTGAGATATTGGGGGGGGGGGGGCAGATATCAGGTTCTAGAATGTAGTAGTAAAATTTGAAGGACCATCAGTTTATTGCCACAGTTTATTTGTTTTGGGTATAGTAAATTTGAAGAACATTTAATTTTCCAAATATTTAGGTGTGTGTAACTAGAAGCATAACATATGTCTCAAGCAAGAGTCTTAGATTTAGGAGTTAGCATCAGATATGTGATATCTGAAACTAAGTGGAACAGTTAGTCAGAATCATGTAGAAATTTGAAGGAAAAGAAAGTTACATTATCAATTTTGGATTAGAATAAGAAATAAGAGGAAGAATAAGAAGAAGAATGGTTCAAAGTGACCAGAAGGAAGAAGCAGAAAGTTAGGGGGAAAGTTAGGCAGAAAAGAAGAGTAGTACATTTTTAAAATTGAAATGATATAAAAAGCCACTGGACTAATAATGTGCATCACCAGGAACATGGAGGGTCATAGACATTATTGGAGTCTTTGACAAGAACAATTTTAGTGGTTGGCTGCATAGTAGGAATGGAAATAGGATTGCCTTGGGTTCAGAAGTAAGTGGAATCTGAGGAAAGGGAAAAAGGGAGTGAAGGTACTCTTGGAGTGGGAAGATAAGAAAAAGCTCCCCTGCCTCTGTGTAATCTCATGAGGATGGGATATAATTGATTATGTTGGAAAGCTGATGAAAAAGGAGACAGTTAAGAAGGAAATATTTAACATAGGAAATAGAATAAAACAGAAAATGTTGACTATGAAATAATAGTAGGACTTCCCAGGTGGTGCTTGTGGTTAAGAACCCACCTGCCAATGCAGGAGACAAAAGAGACACTGTTCTATCCCTGAGTCCGGAAGAACTCCTGCAGGAGGATGTGGAAACCTACTCCGGTATTCTTGCCTAAAGAATCTCTGGACAGAGGAACCTGATGGGCTACCATCCCTAGAGTCACAAAGAGTCAAACACAACCGAAGCAATTTAGCGCGCACTCACAGAATAGTAGGAGCCATTGGGATCACCTTAATTCAATCAGACTTTTAGCTCAAAACTTTTGGTATGACTTCTACCTCTGCTTTGCCCCATACTGTAGGGTGTAAATTTCCAGGGATACCAACTATTTTATAGGATTGGATTCCTTTTATTTTATATATTTAGTATACTCTGATTTTCATCTCTTAACCAGCTTAAGGCTACTGATAACTCCACTCTGCTTTTTTGGTGGCTTATGCTTAGTTTTTAGCATCTTGCTCTTTCTTGGTCAAAATTTCAGCAAATGCATCAAGGAAGGAACCCCTTGAGTTTGGCAATACTTTCCTATATCTCCTTTCTCAAGATTTTGGCTTATTGAATCAGGGGTCAGCAGTAAAGTTTATCTCACTTACCCTTCTGAGGTTGAAAACAGTTTGCCTTTTTCTGCTGATTCTTTGTTGTATTCCCATTTTAGCAGCCTTCAGTTCTATATTAGCAAATATCCTGAGTAGAAAAGTAACTCCTGGGATTCCCTTTCTCCAAGATTTTGGCCTCTCAAGAGACAGTTTCTTCAGCAATTCTGCAATGGATTCCAAATGATTTTATATTTTATCCGACTCTTCTGGTGGTTCCCAGCAGGAGCATGGCTTTGCTGCAAGCTACTTCATCATATTGCAGACTGGCAGCACTGTGCTTCAACTAACTCCAAATATCAAGACTGATTTATTAAAAATCTCAAAAGTTATGCTCAAGATGTTCTCTTATCTTATGCAGTTAAATTATTATAGTGGCAATTCACTCAGGGTTCTGATTTTGCATGGAAACGTTTAAAATGGTGTGCTGTTAACATTCAGTACCCGGTGTGAAAGCAAAATTCTTCCCCTTAGACACAGTGCATAATCTTCAAAAAACTGATAAATAAAGACCAACAGTTTGGGTTCAATTCACAATTCTCAGGCCACGCATTTTAGAATGTCCTCAGAAGAGGAAAGGCATGTTTTCTTATTCTGATGATTTTGGAAAAAAAGAAATGCTGAAACCTTGAAAGCTAATACAGCACTCCTTAATATTTATTAACAGGAAATATTTTATTTTGCAAAATTTATAGACATGTAAAGAAATAGATTTTTCATATGCTTCAGTTTAATTTTTCTCTAATAGGAGACAGTTAAGCAGCATCAATTCTCATGTATAAAGCTTAATTGAAATTATAATTCACTTGATGAAAGAGTCCTTCCTTTCATTGGAAAGACTGATGCTGAAACTGAAGCTCCAATACTTTAGCCACCTGATGTGAAGAACTGACTTATTGGAAAAGACCCTGATGCTGGGAAAGTTTGAAGGCAGGAGGAGATGGGGATGACAAAGCATGAGATGTTTGGATGGCATCACTGACTCGATGGAATGCGTTTGAGCAAGCTCCGGGAGTTGGTGACAGACAGGGAAGCCTGGCAGGCTACAATCCATGGGGTCACAAATTGTTGGACATGACCGAGCAACTGAACTGAACTGAACTGAACTTGTGAAAGAAGAGAATTCTATAAATGATATGTTGTCAAATTATAGCCCTATTATGTTCTCCTGCTTCAATTTTCCTTTGCTTTGTTTATTAGTGATTGGACACAGTCCCACACTGTTGCACTGTGGTTATATATTGATTCAGGACCTTGTCTTCTAAAATCCTATATTTAGATTTCAAGTTTCCACAAGAAATCAAGAATAAAATTATCTTGACATTGAGAGATAACTAAAATATCCTTGATACTTATTTTTAGGACTGCAGACAGATCATTTTTTTATCTGCTAAATAACCTAAACAGATCTTTCCTTAGCAAGTCAGGTTGATTATATTGCTCACAAAATTTGGGTAAGTTGGCTTGTACCTTCTTGTTCTCTACTGCTATAATGACTAGAGCTTCCCAGGTGGCACAGTGTAAAGAACACACCTATACTTGGTTCATAATTTGTTCTTCTTTGGTCTTTGTTTCCTAAACAATCAAATTATAAACTATTTAATATATATATATATATATATATATATATATATATATATATGTGAGCCATCACATTTTCTTCCAAAATACAGCTATTAGAATATTGTATAAAATATAGTGTAAGAAAATTATGGTTTAAATGATTCTAAAACCCCATTTCTACTTGATGAAAGTAGGATTTTCAGGGTGTATCAGTTCAGTTCAGTCATTTAGTCATGTCCGACTCTTTGTGTTTTCATGGACTGCAGCACGCCAGGCTTCCTTGTCCATCACCAACTCCTGGAGCTTGCTCAAACTCAAGTCCATTGAGTTGAGTGATGCTATCTATCAGTGAGGAGTCAGTGATCTCATCCTCTGTCACCCCTTCTCCTCCTGCCTTCAATTTTTCCTAGCACCAGAGTCTTCTCCAATGAGTTAGCTCTTTACATCAGGTGGCCAAAATATTGGAGTTTCAGCTTCAGCATTAGTCTTTCCAATGAATATTCAGGACCAATTTCCTTTAGGATGGACTGGTTTGATCTCCTTGCCGTCCAAGGGACTCTCAAGAGTCTTCTCCAACACCACAGTTCAAAAGTATCAATTATTTCGCACTTGGCTTTCTTTATGGTCCAAGTCTCACATCCATACACTACTGGAAAAACCATAGCTTTGACTAGAAGGACCTTTGTCAGCAAAGTAATATCTCTGATTTTTAACATGCTAGCTAGGTTGGTCATAGATTTTCTTCCAAGGATCAAGCATCTTTTAATTTCATGGCTGCAGTCATCATCTGCAGTGATTTTGGAGCCAAAGAAAATAAAGTCTCTCACTGCTCCCAATGTTTCCCCATCTATTTGCCATGAAGTGATGGGACCAGATGCCATGATCTTAGTTTTTTGAATGTTGAGTTTTAAGACAATTTTTTCACTCTCCTCTTTCACTTTCATCAAGAGGCTCTTTAGTTTCTTTTTACTTTCTGCCATAAGGGTGGTGTCATCTGCATATCTGAGGTTATTGATATTTCTCCTGGCAGTCTTGATCCCAGCTTGTGCTTCATCCAGATCTGCATCATGCATGATGTACTCTGCATATAAGTTAAATAAGCAGGGTGACAATATACAGCCTTGACATACTCCTTTCCTGATTCAAAAGCAATCTGTTGTTCCATGTCCGGTTCTAACTGTTGCTTCTTGACCTGTATACAGATTTCTCAGGAGGCAGATAAGGGGGTCTGGTATCCCCATCTCTTTAGGAATTTTTCACAGTTTATTGTGATCCACACAGTCAAAGGGTTTGGCATAGTCAATAAAGCAGAAGTAGATATTTTCCTGGAACTCTCTTGCTTTTTCTATGATCCAGTGGTTGTTGGCAATTTGATCACTGGTTCTCAGGTATATGAAAGACAATGAAAACAAAGCTAGATTGAGAAATCATATGCTTCTGAGGGGCTTTCCTGAATGGCATTAGTGGTAAAGAATCTGCCTGCCAGTGAAGGAGACATAAATGTTCATTCTATCCCTGGTTCAGGAAAATCCCCTGGAGGAGGGCAGACAACCTACCCCAGTTTTATTGCCTGCAGAATGCAATGGACAGAGGAGTCTAGTGGGCTACAGTCCATGGAGTCACACAGAGTTGGACGCAAATGAACTGGCTTAGTACTCATGTATGCAAAGCTTCTGGGGAAAACAAAGAATAAAATAGCAATAGCTAGCAGAAAACACAAAGTCTGTTATGTGATGCTTCCTACCTGTAGGATCTTCCTTCATTCTTAGGAACAAAGAATGAAGAAGTTGACCTTCTCCTGTTAATAAGGCACTAAACTGAGAACAGTTTATTTACTTCCCTAAAAAACTAAGTCAAGCTTACCTTGCCTGAGGTGGTCATTGAGATATGAATTCCACTCCCATGGCCTCATAAAGCATTGTGTAAAGGAGGACCACGTACCCAGGCAGGCAGAGACTGAGGAGGTGTGCTTTTCCTTCCTTAACTACTTATTTTGTGAAAATCCAACTGAGGGAATTTTGTCCTCTTTTCCTTTGTTCTCTTTTCATTTGGTTCTAGTGGTGAGTGGATGGTGGGAATAACCAAAAGCAAGCAGGAGAAAGCTGTAGAATATAAGTTAATGCTATGTGCATACACATATAGTCAATATAATACAGATTACCAGAAACTGACAGACAGATGTTAACAGGAAGAGCCTTCCCTTAGGTGTCAACCCAACAAAAACACAACAATGACTGTTCATTTTGGGTATTGGTCTGTGATTGTCCTTCCATGTCTACAGGCTTTCCTTTCATCTCCTGTGCTTTTGAATCCCTTCTCTGAAACCTTTTCTATTGTCTCTTGGATATGACAGCCAATGTGATAGGCAACATCTCAGTGCTTTAAAAATCTGCTTCAATTTCTTGTTATTTTTTCTTGGCTCCCTTCTTCTGCATTCTGTGGACTTTTGCTCTGGCACAGATCAGTCTGGGACTGCACATTAGTGATAAAAGATTGGATTTGTCTAAGGAAGTGGTTAATGCTATTGTATTACTTAATATTATGAAATAGTTGTGAAAAAATACTGCAAAGCAATTGGAAACATCCCTCAATATTTTGTCATGAAAGAATACTAGAACCTTAAAAAGTACTATAATAAAAGTGTGTTGTTGTGCACATACTGATATGAACCCAAATCAAAGATGATTTATTATACGGTATACAAATTAATAGAGTGTTTAGGAGAAAGAAGCAGAATGAAAGTCACAGCCCCAGTTTTTATGGATACAGAGTGTAATTACAGACTCAAGTAAACATCTAGTTACAGAGGTTGACCATCTTGGTTTGCTAATGATACAGTAATAATCATACAGAGGATAAAATTATTTTTACTTGGTAAGATAAGAGAAAACTTTACAGAGAGGTAACATTTGAGTAGAGATTTACAGAGTTGTAGCATATAAAGTTGAGATTAATAGGGTAGTTTATCCAACATGAAAGAAAAAATATGGAAAAAATAAGAAACTAAATGATTAGAGAATTGGAAATTATCCATGTGCTTCATTTTTTTCATTAAGAAATCGTTATTGAACACTTGCAAACAGTATTTTATAAAATAGGATGAGCCTTATTGCCCAGTGTAGAATATAAACTTTAAAGAAATGAGTAATTATGATTGTAATAAGTGCTATGCAAAGCATATGCCACTGTGTTTTCATAGGCCTGTACTTGGTCAACTCAGGGTGGAGGAGCAGAGAAATCCATCTGATAATGAGATTTATTATTAAGTTAGAAATGCTGTTTATATTTTGCCATATTTATTTTATCCTTTTTGCTAAATTTTAAAAGTAACCTATAGCCACTGGCATTTCACCTGGGTCTCCCACACGGCGGGCAGATTCTTTACCATCTGAGCTACCAGGAAAGCCCTAGTGTAGGTTTTCTAATTATCAGTTATTTTAAACTTGATCTCTGGGTTACTGTAGTAAAAATTAAAATGTTAATCACTCAGTTGTGTCCAACTCTTTGTGACACTATGGATTTAGCCCCCAGCCTCCTCTGTCCATGGAATTCTCCAGGCAAGAATACTGGAGTGGGTTACCATTTCCTTCTCCAGGGGATCTTCCCAACCTGGGGATGGAACCCAAGTCTCCTGCATTGTAGGCAGATTCTTTATTGTCTGAGCCACCAGGAGAGCCACTGGGTTAATATAGAACTAGCAAGATCTCTTCAATGTGAGGTTATATTTTACTCCCCAAACCAGCAATTAGGCTGAGACAATATCTCAGCTCCATGTGAAGTCCAGTTATCAACTGACCTTTGACCTAATATTTTTAGTGTCTAATAATTATACTTGGTTATCACTTCTACAAGTGCTTCCCTGGTGGCTCAGGGGAAAAGAATCCACTTGCAAATGCAGGAGACTCAAATTTGATTCCTGGGTCAGGAAGATACCCTGGAGAAAGAAATGGCAACCCACTATAGTATTCTTCCCTGGGAAATCCCATGGACAGAGGAGACTGGCAGGCTAGGTCCATTGTGTTGCAAAAGAATAGTAGACCTTAGTGACTAAACCACCACCATCACCACTTTTTTATTTATGTATCTTTCATTATATGAGTGGCCTCTATTTATTTATTTGTTTCTATACTATTGGGCTCCAATAGTATAGTACATTCCAGAGTAATCTTATTCATCATATGAGAACCAGTTGATTTTTCTCTTTACATGAAGCTTTAGCAGGTAAACAATAGCCAGTTCTACTACTACAGTTGCAAAATTGTGGTTTTCTATCACTCAACATTTACATTAGCTTATAATTTTTAAAGAAGCTCTTTGTAATATCAGTATTTGAGGATATTTGGTAACCTTGAAACACAACTTTTACTGAAAATGTATCACAAAGACTATTTTTTCCCTTATAAGTACCAGTGATTCAAATGAGTAGTTTACTAGTTAATTTGATGAAACAATTTTAAGTTAGGAATAAAGGGAAGAGCTATAGGTGGAAAAGAAGTTTTTCAGACAATACTGCAGTCTGCCAGGCTCTTCTGTCCATGGGATTCTCCAGGCAAGAATATTGCAGTGGTTGCCATTCCCTTCTTCAGGAAATTTTCCTGACTCAGGGATTAAATCCACATTTCTTGTGTTTCCTGCATTGCAGGTGAATTCTTTCCCCATTAAGCCCCCTGAAAGCCCTTTTCAGACAATAGGAACAACATTTCAGAGTGTAGACTTAAAAAAAAAAAAGGATATATTTCATCAAAGGAAACAAAAGAATGTATGAGGATTGGTTGGGGAAAGCAAAATAATACTAGGACCAATGAGGTCCTAATTGTGGCCTTATAGCTGAAGGTAAGGATTTTGTCTTCATATCTATGTAGTTACAAAATCACTTAAAGATTTTAAGCAACAGAGCCAAATGTGCAGATATGCATATTTTTACCTAGTTCTACTTTTTTTCATACTCTGTCTCTGTTTTTTAAATTGAGGCTGGTCGTACCCAATGTCACCCCACTCCAGTACTCTTTCCTGGAAAATCCCATGGACAGAGGAGCTTGGTGGGCTGCAGTCCATGGGGTCGCGAAGAGTAGGACATGACTGAGTGACTTCCCTTTCATTTTTCACTTTCATGCATTGGAGAAGGAAATGGCAATCCACTCCAGTGTTCTTGCCTGGAGAATCCCAGGGATGGGGGAGCCTGGTGGGCTGCCATCTATGAGGTCACACAGAGTTGGACACAGCTGAAGTGACTTAGCAGCAGCAGTAGCATACATAGAATAAAATGCACAGATCCTAAATGTACACCTTCATGAATTTTCTCAAATCAATACATTCATGGACCCACCACTCCGATCTACATAAAGAATATTTCAAACTCCCGGAAGATTTCCTCATGCACTTTCCCAGTCAGTACTCCTGCTATATCATTCTCAGGATTGATGCTAAGGACTCCTGCCTCCTGGTATCCACATGCTTATATAATACCCTTGCACAATAAATAAGCTTGGGTTTTCTTATCTCCATGTTTTGCTTTGTTGTTACAGATAAGATAGGGGTCGCATTGAATATATAGATCTCTTTGGGTAGTATGGACATTTTAATAATATTATTTATCCCTATATAAGAATACAGAATATCTCTCCATTTACTTGGTCTTCATTTTTTCATCAGTGTCTTATAATTTTAAATGTACAAGTTTTTCAATTCCTTGGTTAAATTTATTCCTAGTATTGTTTATTTTTGATGCTATTTTTAATGAAAGAAGTGGAAGTGAAGTCGTTCAGTCGTGTCCAACTCTTTGCGACCCCATGGACTGTAGCCTACCAGGCTCCTCCATCCAAGGGATGTTCCAGTCAAGAATATTGGAGTGGGTTGCCACTTCCTTCTCCATCAATCCGCTCAGATTGAACCCAGGTCTCCTGCACTGTAGACAGATGCTTTATCATGTGTGCCACAATTATCTTAATTTCTCTTTTACATAGTTCATTGTTAGTGTACATAAATGTATGTTTTTTATCCTACAACTTCACTAAATTCATTTATTTGTTCTAACAGTTTGGGATAAAGTTTTTAGAGTTTTCTTATAAGATCATGTTATCTGCATAGATTACTTTACTTTTACTTTTCCTATTTGGATGACTTTTATTTATGTTTCTTTCATAACTCTGTGGCTAGGACTTTCAGTACCATGTAGAATAACAGTGATGGACTGGGAATTCTTGTCTTGTTTTTAATCTGAGAGGAAATTTTTACATCTTGTCATTGTTGAGTGTGATGTTTGCTGTGGGCTTATTACATATGATCTTTATTTTGTTCAAATACTTTCCCACTCTTTTGAGAGTTTTTCATCACGAAAAGATGTTGGGTTTTTTAAACTGCTATTTCTGCATCTATTGAAAGCATCATAATATTTTAAAACTGTATTAAAATTGTATATCACATTTATTAATTTGAAATATCTTCACATTCCAAGGGTAAGTGCCACATGATCATGGTGCATGATCCTTTTAATTTGATACAGAATGTTGTTTGCTAACATTTTGTTAAAGATTTTTACATCCATATTCATAAGGTATACTGGCCTTTAGTTTTCTCTTCTTGTACTGTCGTTGTCTGGTTTTGGTTTCAGAGAATAATAAAATGAGTTTGGAAGAGTTCATTCCTGTTCAATTTTTTTTTTTAACTTGAGAAAAAGGGCATTACTTTTTCCTTAAATATTTCATAGAAATCATTAGTGAAGCCACCTGGCACTTAGTTTTGTTTATTAGGAGATTTCTGATTCAATCTCTTTTTTAGTATTGATCTGTTCAAATTTTCTATTATTTCATGAGTCAGTTTGGATAAGCTGCATGTTTTTAGGAATGTTATCTATTTCTTCTAAGTTATCTAGCTTGTTGGCACGTAAATGTTCATAGTAGTTTCTAATATTTTTATTTCTGTGGTATCAGTTTTGATGCTCCTCTTTCCTACAATTTTATTAATTTGAATTATCTCTGTTTTTCTTAACATATCTAAAGGTTTTAGTAACTTTATTTAGCATCCCTATTGCAGAATTCAGACTTAAATTCAAGAAAGTAGGGAAAACCACTAGACAATACAGGAATGACCTAAATCAAATCCCTTATGATTATACAGTGGAAGTGACAAATAGATTCAAGGGATTCTGTCTGACAGACAGAGTGCCTGAAGAACTATGGACAGAGGTTCACGACATTGTACAGGATGCAGTGATCAAGACCATCACCAAGAAAAAGAAATGCAAAAAGGCAAAATGGTAGTCTGAGGGGGCCTTAAAAATAGCTGAGAAGAGACATAAAAGGGAAAGGAGGAAAGGAAACATATATATATTTGTATGCAGAGTTCCAAAGAATAGCAAGGAGAGATAAGAAAGCCTTTCTCAGTGATCAATGCAAAGAAATAGAGGAAAACAATAGAATGAGTAAGACTACAGATCTCTTCAAGAAAATGAGAGATACCAAGGGAACATTTCATGCAAAGATGGGCACAATAAAGGACAGAAATGGTATGGACCGAAAAGAAGCAGAAGATATTAAGAAGAGGTGGCAATAAGACACAGAACTGTGCAAAAAAGATCTTCGCGACTCAGATAACCATGAGGGTGTGATCACTCACCTAGAGCCAGACATCTTGGAATGTGAAGTCAAGTGGGCCTTAGAAAGCATCACTATGAACAAAGCTAGTGGAGGTTATGGAATTCCAGTTGAGCTATTTAAAATCCTAAAGGATGATGCTATGAAAGTGCTGTACTCAATATGCCAGAAAATTTGGAAAATTCAGCAGTGGCCACAGGACTGGAAAAGGTCAGTTTCCATGTCAATCCCAAAGAGGTCCATGCCAAAGAATGCTTAAACTACCGTACAATTGCACTCATCTCACATGCTAGCAAAGTAATGCTCAAAATTCTCCGAGCCAGGCTTCAACAGTACACGAAATGTGAACTTCCAAAAGTACAAACTGAATTTTTAAAAAGCAGAGGAATGACAGATCATATTGTCAACATCTTTAGGATCAACAAAAATTAAGAGTTTCGGAAAAACATCTACTTCTGCTTTATTGATTGTGCCAGCGCCTTTGACTGTGTGGATCACAACAAACTGGAAAATTCTTCAAGCGATGAGAATGACAGACCACCTGACCTGCCCTCTGAGAAATCTGTATGCAGGTCAAGAAGCAACAGTTAGAAATGGACATGGGAAGATAGACTGGTTCCAAACCAGGAAAGGAGTACATCAAGGCTGTATATTGTCACCCTCCTTATTTAACTTATATGCAGTGTACATCATGAGAAGTGATGGGATGGATGAAGCACAAACTGCAATCAGATTTGCTGGGAGAAATGTCAATAACCTCAGATATGCAGATAACACCATAATTATGGCACAAAATGAAGAAGAGCAAATGAGCCTCTTGATGAAAGTGAAAGAGGAGAGTGAAAAAGTTGGTTTAAAACTCAGCATTCAGAAAAGTAAGATCATGGTATCTGGTCCCATCAGTTCAGTTCAGTTCAGTTCAGTTCAGTTCAGTTCAATTCAGTTGCTCAGTAGTGTCCGACTCTTTGTGACCCCATGAATCGCAGCACGCCAGGCCTCCCTGTCCATCACCAACTCCCAGAGTTCACTCAGACTCATGTCCATCGAGTCACTGATGCCATCCAGCCATCTCATCCTCTGTCCTCCCCTTCTTCTCCTGCCCCCAATCCCTTCCAGCATCAGAGTCTTTTCCAATGAGTCAACTCTTCGCATGAGGTGGCCAAAGTATTGGAGTTTCAGCTTTAGCATCATTCCTTCCAAAGAAATCCCAGGGCTGGTTGGATCTCCTTGCAGTCCAAGGGACTCTCAAGAGTCTTCTCCAACACCACAGTTCAAAACCATCAATTCTTTGGCTTTCAGCCTTCTTCACAGTCCAACTCTCACATCCATACATGACTACTGAAAAAACCATAGCCTTGACTAGACGGACCTTAGCTGGCAAAGTAATATCTCTGCTTTTGAATATGCTATCTAGGTTGGTCATAACTTTTCTTCCAAGGAGTAAGCGTCTTTTAATTTCATGGCTGCAATCACCACCTGCAGTGATTTTGGAGCCAAAAAAAAAAAAGTCTGACACAGTTTCCACTGTTTCCCCATCTATTTCCCATGAAGTGATGGGACCGGATGCCATGATCTTCATTTTCTAAAAGTGAGTTTTAAGCCAACTGTTTCACTCTCCACTTTCACTTTCATCAAGAAGTTTTTTAGTTCCTCTTCATTTTCTGCCATAAGGGTGGTGTCATCTGCATATATGAGGTTATTGAGATTTCTCCTGGAAATCTTGATTCCAGCTTGTGTTTCTCCAGTCCAGCATTTCTCATGATGTACTCTGCATAGAAATTAAATAAGCAGGGTGACAATATACAGCCTTGACATACTCCTTTTCCTATTTGGAACCAGTCTGTTGTTCCACGTCCAGTTCTAACTATTGCTTCCTGACCTGCATTCAGATTTCTCAAGAGCAGGTCAGGTGGTCTGGTATTCCCATCTCTTTCAGAATTTTCCACAGTTTATTGTGATCCACACAGTCAAAGGCTTTGGCATAGTCAATAAAGCAAAAATAGATGTTTTTCTGGAACTCTCTTGCTTTTTCCATGATCCAGCGAATGTTGGCTATTTGATCTCTGGGTCCTCTGCCTTTTCTGAAACCAGCTTGAACATCAGGAAGTTCACGGTTCATGTATTGCTGAAGCCTGGCTTGGAGAATTTTGAGCATTACTTTACTAGCATGTGAGATGAGTGCAATTGTGCGGTAGTTTGAGCATTCTTTGGAACTCTGCATTCAGATGCTTATATCTTTCCTTTTCTCCTTTGCTTTTCACTTCTCTTCTTTTCACAGCTATTTGTAAGGCCTCCCCAGACAGCCATTTTGTTTTTTTGCATTTCTTTTCCATGGGGATGGTCTTGATCCCTGTATCCTGTACAATGTCACGAACCTCATTCCATAGTTCATCAGGCACTCTATCTATCAGATCTAGGCCCTTAAATCTACTTCTCACTTCCACTGTATCCCATCAGTTCAGGGCAAATAGATGGAGAAACAATGGAAACAGACACTTTGCTTTCTTGGGCTCCAAAATCACTGCAGATGGTGATTGCTGCCATGAAATTAAAAGTTGCTTGCTTCTTGGAAGAAAAGCTTTGACTTACCTAGGAAACAGGAACTGCAGTCACTCAGTTGTCTGACTCTTTGCAATCCGATGGACTGTAGCTTACTAGGCTCCTCCATCCATGGGATTTCCAGGGAAGAGTACAGGAATGAGTTGCCATTTCCTTCTCCAGGGAATATTCCCAACCTAGGGATCGAACCCACATCACCCACATTGCAGGCTGACACTTTACCATCTGTCTGACCAACCTTGACAGCATATTACAAAGCAAAGATATTACTTTGGCAACAAAGGTCCATCTAGCCAAAACTACGGTTTTTCCAGTAGTCAGGTATGGATGTGAGAGTTGGACTATAAATAAAGCTGAGTGTCAAAGAACTGATGCTTTTGAATTGTGATGTTGGAGAAGACTCTTGAGAGTCCCTTGGATTGCAAGAAGATCCAACCAGTCCATCCTAAAGGAAATCAGTCCTCAATATTCATTGGAAGGACTGATGCTGAAGCTGAAGCTTCAATACTTTGGCCACCTGATGCAAAGAACTGACTCATTGGAGAAGACCCTGATGCTGAGAAAGATTGAAGGTGGGAGGATAAGGGGATGACAGAGGATGAGATGGCTGGATGGCATCACCAACTCGATAGACATGAGTTTGAGCAAAATCCGGGAGTTGGCAATGGACAGGGAGGCCTGGCATGCTGTAGTCCCTGGGGTCACAATGATTGGACAAAACTGAGTGACTAAACTCTGCTGCACAAGAGCCTAGGCAAAAGGTAAGATAGGTTATCATTGAAGTTAGGAAGATTCAAGTGACTGGGGAGGAGATTTGTAAATGTGTGGAATAATAGGAAAGCACATGACCTTACATGATGCTCTGAGGGACACACTGCCTGACTCTTTCAGAAAGCGGAAGGATGAAAAAAAAAAAGAGGAATGAGTAACAACCTCTACCTCTACATGCTGAAATTCAAAGAACAGACTTATTTTCCTACTTTAAACAATAAAACATGACAAAACATAACATTGTTTTGAAATATGGGATGAGAAATAGTGCAGTACTAATTCTTAAACAAAGGGAAACAAACATGGTAAACCCCAGGACTGTATCAGATTTCTATCCAGAAACAATTTCTGAATCTTGGCGCAGTAAAGAGGAACCAAAACAGAGCCAATAGTCTTCCTTAGTTGAGGAGACAGAGATCAGAGTTCAGGAAAACTGCTGCAGGCAGATTTGGAAGGCAGAATGCTGAAAAGAAGGGCATCATGAAGAGAGAACCCCAGAAATAAGAATGGGGTCTCATTGACCCTTTTGCTGAAAACCTATCAACACTTGCACAGAGTGAAAACTCAGGAAGGAGGTGGGAGTCCAGGAATCTTTCAAGTTCACAAGTCCTGGTTTTCAAGAGGACTGGGAAATTTTTGAATTCCAGCCAGTGGAGACCACTTTGGACAATATTTAAATATCAATCAGTGAAGGCCCAAGACAGGTCAATTATTATTAGTAAGAAGACACTTCTGTTGGCCTATTTCTACTCCAGTGCTCTCTGTGAAGTCAGTTCAAGTTATCAAGTCTACAACATTTTTTATTTCTTTCTCTGTCCATTTCTGTTTCTTCCCCCATTACAAGTGTTAATCCAAAAGGCAGTCCTTAATAAACTTTAAATTTTGTCTTGGAGTCTGCTTCTTAGAGAATCCAAAATGTGATAACAATTGTGTTTGTGAATGTGGTTGATTTACCCCAATCTTACTAAAATTTTTTATTAAACAAATAATGTAGTTACTATAACATTAGAAGTGAATAGTATACTAGCTTGATTTTTATTAGTTTTTATAGCTTCTATTGTAGAGATAAAGAAGCTATGAGTCCAAAAGTGAAGAGGAAGAAGACACAAATAGAACTGACATTTATTGAACATTTATTATGTGTCAGCATTATAATGTAGAACCTAACCCTTGTGTACTGTCCGACTAATCTATACAACACTCTTCAGAGAAAAAAAGCATATCACTGTTAATAGATGAAGAAACTGAGACTCAGAAGTAAATGTCCAGGTTAGTTTAAAAAAAATAATGAAGGACAGAAACAATATTTTAATCCAAATGTCTGACTTCAAATATCTGTCTGCTTCACTAATCAAAACTGCCTTATGTGCAATTGTAAAGAAAACATAAATTGAATCAAGCACCTTCTAGTCCAAATGTAGTTTTCTTCAGTGTGTATCTACTGGTCAAAGTATATACTCCCCCATCTACTACTCATCTCACATTAGTTTTATAGTGTAACAAGTTTTAGTTAATTCTCAAGTGTATCCATAAAAGTTTTACCCATTTTATGTAAATGAAAGTATTCAAATAAATATATGATTAATTAGGAAAATGATTCAAACTAAACTGTAATAATGGTCATTTAAAACATGTTCATTTCAACCCCTGCTTTTTTCCTATAATTTGCAGGTTTTTGTAGACTGCATTTGCAGAAACATTTTCTGACCCAATTATCTTGTGCTTTTATTTAACTTTTGACAAGTGACTCTAATTTTATATTTGGGGGCATATCTATCTTAATTATTGGCACATAGTATCTTCTCTGTCCAGATATTATCACTGACTTTTTTCACTTTGAGAAACATTCCAGTTTTCCTCCCAGAGTCCATAGCTTGAAATCCTTTGCTGTGAATCATGAGTGCAAATTTATAGCACAAAGATAACATGGGATATAACTGGGTGTAAAAAGTTATATGCTCAGAATAAATACAATATATAAGTTTATAACAAGATAGTACAAAGTAGTTTTATGAAATTACAGATATACTAACAAATTTTTGTGGGAATCAACAGGCAGTCAGCAGGGTCATTTTGTTCTTACAATGCTGCCTATAAAGAAAAGAATCATGGATGTAAATGAAAGGTAGGGAAGAAGATTGCAATGTGCCTGGAAACTTATAGCCTCTTTTTAAGAATAAAGCAGTAGAGTGGGACTTCAACCACTAAAGCATTTCTCCTAAATAGTGTTGAAAACTCTGGATCTTTCACCAGACTTGAAATTCTCTCAGTTTATAAAACAGTTCTCTAGGCTAATTAAGTAATGTAACATTTTAGTTTAGGAATGTATTATATTATCTAAGAGGATAAAGGATAATGCTATGAAAGTGCTGCACTCAATATGCCAGCACATTTGGAAAACTCAGCAGTGGCCACAGGACTAGAAAGGTCAGTTTTCATTTCAATCACAAAGAAAGACAATGCCAAAGAATGCTCAAACTACCTAACACTTGCAGTCATCTCACACACTAGCAAAGCAACGATAAAAATTCTCCAAGCCAGGCTTCAACAGTACATGAACCATAAACTTCACGATGTTCAAGCTGGATTTAGAAAAGGCAGACAAACCAGAGAGCAAATTGCCTTCATTTGTTGGATCATCGAAAAAGTAAGAGAGTTTCAGAAAAACATCTACTTGTTCTTTATTGACTATGCCAAAGCCTTGACTGTGTGGATCACAATAAACTGTGGAGAATTCTGAAAGAGACGGGAATACCAGACTGCCTGACCTGCCTCTTGAGAAATCGGTATGCAGGTCAGGAAGCAACAGTTAGAACGGGACATGGAACAACAGACTTGTTCCTAATAGGAAAAGGAGTACGTCAAGGCTGTATATTGCCACCCTGCATATTTAACTTATATGCAGAGTACATCATGAGAAACTCTGGGCTGGATGAAGCACAAGCTGGAATCAAGATTTCCAGGAGAAATATAAATAACCTCAGATATGCAGATGACACCACCCTTTTGGTAGAAAGTGAAGAAGAAGAAAAGAGCCTCTTGATAAAAGTGAAAGAGGAGAGTGAAAAAGTTGGTTTAAAGCTCAAAATTCAGAAAACTAAGTCATGGCATCCGGCCCTATCACTTCATGGCAAATAGATGGGGAAACAGTGCAAACAGTGGCTGACTCTATTTTCTTGGGCTCCAAATCACTGCAGATGGTGATTGCAGCCAAGAAATTAAAAGACGCTTACTCCTTGGAAGGAAAGTTATGACCAATCTAAACAGCATATTAAAAAGCAGAGACATTACTTTGCCAACAAAGGTCCACCTAGTCAACATTATGGTTTTTCCAGTAGTCATGTATGGATGTGAGAGTTGGACTATAAAGAAAGCTGAGCACCAAAGAATGATGCTTTTGAACTGTGGTGTTGGAGAAGACTCTTGAGAGTCCTTTGGACTGCAAGGAGATCCAACCAGTCCATCCTAAAGGTGATCAGTCAGGAATGTTCATTGAAAGGACTGATGCTGAGTCTGAAACTACAATACTTTGGCCACCTGATGTGAAGAGCTGACTCATTGGAAAACACCCTGATGCTGGGAAAGATTGAGGGCAGGAGGAGAAGGGGATGACAGAGGATAAGATGGTTGGATGGCATCTCCAACTCAATGGACATGAGTTTGGGTAAACTCCAGGAGTTGGTGATGGACAGGGAGGCCTGATGTGCTGCAGTCCATGGGATTTCAAGGAGTCAGACCTGACTGAATGACTAAACTGAACTGAACTGAAGATTTGATTGACTGTCATTTCAATAACAGCTGACAGCACCTTGCTGTCTATAACTAAGCACAAAACAGTTTGGGACATTAGGCCTAATACTTCTGAAATAATTTCTAATGAGTTGATGAATTGTGTAAGTTTTTTTTAACTGGATTTTTCTTTTAATTGAAGGTTAATTGCTTTACAATATTTATTGTTTGCTGCCAAAAAACAACATGAATCAGTCATAACCATATATATTTATATACATGTATGTATGTATGTGTGTGTATATATATATATATCCCCTCCATCTTGAGCCTCCCTCCAACCTCCCCCACCATCCCACCCCTCTAGGTCATTGCAGAGTGCCAGACTGGGCTCTCTGTGTTATATAGCAGCTTCCCACTATCTATATATTTTACAGATGATAGTGTATACAGGTCAATGCTACTTTTCCATGTTGTCCCACCCTCTCTGTCCCCCAGGTGTGTTCACAAGTCCATTCTCTACATATGCATTTCCTTTACTTCCCTGCAAATAGGCTCACCAGTACCATTTATCTAGATTCCATATATATAGGTTAATATACAACATTTGTTTTTCTCTTTCTGACTTACTGCACTCTGTATAGCAGGCTCTAGGTTCATCCACTTTGTTCATTTTACAGCTGAGTAATATTTCATTGTATATATGTACCACAAATTCTTTATTTATTCATCTTTTGATGGACATCTAGGTTGCTTCCATGTCCTGGCTATTGTAAATAGTGCTGCAGTGAACATTGGGGTACATATGTCTTTTTGAATTATAGTTGAAGGCAATGGCACCCCACTCCAGTATTCTTGCCTGGAAAATCCCATTGACAGAGGAGCCTGGAAGGCTGCAGTCCATGGGGTTGCTGAGTGTTAAACACGGCTGAGGGACTTCACTTTCACTTTTCACTTTCATGCGTTGGAGAAGGAAATGACAACCCACTCCAGTGTTCTTGCCTGGAGAATCCCAGGGTCAGGGGAGCCTGGTGGGCTGCCATCTATGGGGTCGCACAGAGTCGGACATGACTGAAATGACTTAGCAGTATCAGCAGCAGGATATGTGCCCAGTTGTGGGATTGTTGGGTCATACAGTAGTTTCATTTCTAGTTAGTTAAGGAATCTCCATAGTGGTGGTGTCAATTTGCATTCCCATCAATAGTGCAAGAGGGCCCCCTTTTCTCTACATCCTCTCCAGCATTTATTGTTTGTAGATTTTTTGATGATGGCCATTTTGACTGGTAGGAGATGATAAGTCACTGTAGTTTTGATTTACATTTCTCTAACAATGAGCCATGTTGAGCATCTTTTCATGTGTTTATTGGACATCTGTAGGTCTTCTTTGGAAAAATGTTTATTTAGGACTTCTAACCATTTTTTGATTGGCTTGCTTGATTTCCTATTATTAAGTTGCCTATATATTTTGAAGATTAATTCTTTGTCCATTGCTTCATTTGCAATTATTCCCCCATTCTGAAGGTAATCTTTTCATCTTGTACTATTTTCTTTCTTGTTGGTTTTATAATCCATGAAGTTTCAGAGAGTTCAAAAAAGCATACAAAAACAGCCTTTTAAACAAGCCCCAAACCTTAGTAATTTATCTAGAAGTTACTCAGATATAGGCAAAACTCGTTTTATTTCTTAGAGTTTTGTCTGTGTATGCTTGACCTGGAATTTGTGATCTTAAAAATTAAGTTTATGCTGAAGTTAATGGACCCAAGTATATTTGTCTAATAAGTTTTGATACTTTAGGCAATTTTGCCTGAAGAGGATGATGCTTAACAAAAGAAGAAAACTCTAAGGGTAAAATTTTGGAGACTTTAGTGATTCTGAAATTTAAAAAAAAAGTTATAAAAGACTACTTACTCAGCAGGGCTTCCCAGGTGATACTAAGTAATCAAGAATCCACCTGCCAATGCAGAAGATGCAAGAGACAGGTTCAATCCCTGGGTCAGGAAGATACGCTGGAGAAGGAAATGGAAACCTACTTCAGTGTTTTTACCTGTAAAATTCCAATGACAGAGGGGCTTGAAGGGCTATAGTCCATGGGGTTATGAAGAGTTGGACACGACTAAGCGACTGAGCGTGCACAAACACACACACACTCAGCACACCTGAACAAATGAAGTGTTTTGTTTTGTTTTTTTTTTCCAGTCAGTGTAGTAGCATATTGCTAATATATTCTCTTTATCTGTCTTTACCTGGTGGATAATTTCATAAAATAGAGACCTGCAACTTTAAGCATTTAAAAATATATCTAAACTATATCAACATATTTTTAAATATACTATTCTTGTAAGGCATGATGAAAATTACCATTTTTGCTAGCTGCAGCAGAAATTCTTCTTATGGGAAGAATAGTCTTTATTGAGTAAAATCTCTTAATGAATCTCTTGAAGGTCCATGGTGAGGTCCAATGGCACGAGATGGAAGGAGACTAGGAAGAAATGTTCAAATTCTCTGCAAAAGAAGAAAACAAACTTGGGGACTTGGGGACCACTGAGGGACCTAGATTCCAGAGAGTCTGGGGTCTGATTAGTTAAATGATTGAAGAGTGGAGTATTCTACATTTTAAAATTATCCACTGTATAGCCTCATGAGATATTTCTCCCACCTGGTAAACATTTCTGCACAAAAACACTAGTATTCCCAATTGCCTTGCAGGCTTGCCTTTTAGGGTGTATCAAGACAAATTAGTTCCATGTATTTCACTTGGTGAGTAAATGAACAAGAGGGTAAATGAATTAATGGCTATACTTGTTTGCATTCTCTAGGAAGATGTTCATAATTATACAAGTTGTGTTCAAATATTGAAAGGCCACAGAAGCCCTAGAGATACCTAAGCCAATTCACAACTCCATTAAGTGGCCCATGGCTGTTAGGCTCTGTGAGTGCTTGGGTTTGCCTTTGGCAGTTTTTGGTCTTTCTGTTGGTTGTCAGTTTTACTTACAGCTCCAGGCATTATGTCTATTGGCTGTGTCCAATTTTCTTCAGTGAAATAAAATTGCCTGTGTGAGTTGAAAACATAGGTAGTAAAAGCTATTTTAAAAATAATATCAAACATGAGTAATTAGTTTGCAACATAGGTCTGGAACTGTGTGTGATTTTTTAAGTAAATTGCATAATTTTCAGCCCATGGTCTATATTTTGATTGCTCAGGTGGCTGTTTTTTTTCTTTTTTGTTGTCTTTTGGATATATTCTTCATAGTTGAGATTACTCATTAAATCGGAAGAGATCCAATATGAAAATACCTTAGAATGATCCAAGGGCACATTGGAAATAAGAAAACAAATTCCAGGAATAAAAGGCTTAGGAGGAAGAAGTCTTGGAAAATGAAGATAGTAATAATTCTTTCCATAAATAGAAAATAACTATCAATAGTGATATATGTACTCATATAAAATTTACTTCAGATTAGAATTTTTTGGAGTGAGACATTTGAATGCAATGAAGAAAAATGTGAATATTATTCCTTATCTTAGCTAATATATACACAATTATTTAATTAGTGCTGAAAAAGGTACCATCCTGAAAATCACACTTTTTTTGTTATTGTTGTTGCTCAAAGATATCACTGCCAAAATGAATGTTAAAGAGGAGTAAATTCAGTAAAAGTGAGCAGAACAACACATTAACATGTCTTAAAAATAGTTCTGTGTGTGGGAGAGAAGATGGTTGCTCTAAACTTCATTAAGCCGATTGTTGAAAAGACATCTGGAAGCTGATAAACTAGAGGAGGCCAGGCAATAAACATGCATTGCTATTTTACGTTAAAATGCAGTCATTTAAGCTGGATTTGCTTGAACAAAATGCACTTTTAGTACTTGCAAATTGAGTTGCTTCCCTGGATCACTGTTGGTGTAGGGGGAGGACAAGAGAGATAGGAGGTGAAGGGGGTGCTCAGTTTCCAAGACAGGACAGAGACAATTGAGTGATGGGCGATCATAGGCCAGCTCCCCAAAGTAGAGCCAAAATCTGAAATTACACTCGTGAGCAACTTCATTATTTCTTCAAGAATTATAAGCTCATTGAAGGTAAAAACTATCATTTTTTGTATTTATATCAACCAAAATAATAAGTATTTGATGAAAATAAAATAATGATTATTTCCCAGTAAATAAAATATAAAAGTTTTATTGGAAAAGATGTCATTCAAAATTGGATATAGTGGGTGTTTAAAGAATTTTTTTTTTTTTGCAAAATATCAAAATGTTCCCAGACAACTATATGCATTGTTTCAATTAATGAAGGATTAGACCTTATTGTTATAAAGCTAAATAAGACAGAGTAACTGCTTTCAAGAAATTTAAAAGCCACTTGAGCCAATTTATGAGTATACTAAATTTATCCTTCTTGGAACTTCATATCTAATAATTATCTAACATTAATTTATTATTTATGCATGGAAAGTGAAGTCTTCTATTCAAAGATAAAGTTAATGTAAAAGTACATATCCAAAGACATTTTGTGAACTTTCATTTTTGTTTTACATTATTGCCAAAGACCCACCACAAGTCTGGTTTGAGGCTACAGCATGATATATAGGATTCCACCACTCTAAAAATATTTTAAACCAAAGCAGTAGAATTAGGTTTATTTATTAATATGAACCCTCATGTTGTTATGCTATGATCTTTTGTACAACTTCTGCCTAAATGACAAACTTTCTTTTAATTCTGGTAATGAGCATCAAATAGTAATCATGAATGTACTTATAAGTTCAAATTCATTCATTATTTCATGGTTTTACTTCCCTGAAATTTATTAAATGGATCCCAGAGCCCAGGAACTATTCTGGACCGTGTTCATTTAATGATGAATAAGAGAGATAAAAATCTTGTTTTCAAGTAATTTCTATTTTAATTCACCCAGAGTCATCCCTCCCTTTCTGTACCATTTACACAAACATTTAATGTCTGTTCTATATATTTATGCACCTGTGTAACTTGTCCATAATGGTCACTTTCCTGAAACTATAGTCATTTTTGTATATTCCCAGGGATTCTGAATATGTGTGGATCCTCAAAGCCACCACTAATTCTTGCCTAACTTTGGTTAACAATCTGGTTTTATTAGTTTGTCATCTCTCCATGTGTCTTCTCTTGCTGTTGTCAAAGCACATGTTTAAAGGGCTTAATATTTTTTCTATTTTAAAGCAGCTTTTTAAAAAATATATACAAACGAGTTTCTTTAAAAAGTATTACCAGAGATTATGCTCAGCATAATTCTCCTTGACCCTGACTCCCACTTCAATTACAGAGCACTTTTGCTTTCTATTTTATACATCTCTCTACTGTTTGAAGTTTCACAAGCTTGTATTCCTTTTTCTATTCAGGGAAAACAATAAAGATATTAAAATTTTGAGTAAGCTTCTAAGGGGATATGTCAAGCAAATATATCCTCAAAAGGGGTTTCCAAATATTAAATTTAATTTATATGAGTTATTGAGAGAACTGTAAGAAATTTAATTAAGTTGTTCTTATGAAGAATAGAGATGATAAGAAAAACATTTTCCCAACCACATCGCCTATATAATTAGGAATATCATGAAAGATTGAAGTGTTCATCCTCTAGAATAAATGGAATATTCTCATCATTCAGCATGAAAATGTTAGTCCAAATAAATTACAGCAATCAAACACTTCAAGTATAAAATGAAAATTTTTGAAGGATACCATTTAAACTGTAGGGAATAGGCCTTACAATCTGACTGTAATTTCAAAAGGCCCTAAATCAGATAGACAAATAGGACCAAAACATGACTCCTGACTTTATATTTCTATTCTAATTCTTGTCTGTGTCATTACCCTATTTTTGAGACATTTCTCAACCTTACCACATCAAGATTCCCAGTTCAAAGAATAAGAGTGGAGATAAGATGAAAACCATGGATGAAATTAACCATCTATGGGACTACCACTTTGACTATACTTTTCACTTCATTATACTCACTGAACCCTCCAGAAATGCTTGCATATTTTGTTTTATATTTTTCTCCCACTGACGTACATCTTTGTTTTTTCCAAGTAGCTCTATAACACCTGTAATGAGATCTTTGAGAATATTTTTGTAACTCCTTTCCTAGAGGAGTGCCACCTGATAGAGGATAAATTAATTTGTTAAAAATAGTATTAATTTAATGAATCTTTAACATGGAAATTTAGGCAAGGGGCTGTCAGAAAAAAATAAATAAATAAAACAAGATCCCATTTAAGAAATGTTAATCTAGGACATAGAGTGCTATAATAGGAATGAACAAGATCTGACAGCATGTTTCCAGTGCTTTTATATGTATTACTCTGTTTATTTGGGGGTATTCAAAAAGTGTTTTGGTGGTTATAAAGCAAAGACAAAGGTTATAGTAACCAGCTTTAAGGATGGTCCCAGTGATGCTCACCTCTTCCTGTTCATGCCTTTGTCTCACCGTCCTGCATTGAATGGAGATGACCTGTGAAGCAAGTAGAAGATTGGAGAAATTATTGGAGTTTCTACCTTTCCATCTTCGATCATTTTCTCTGCATGAAACCAGCCGCCATATCCTGAGAGTTCTCAAGCAGTCTTTTGGAGAGTTCTCTGTGGCAAGGAATAGATTCCTCCTGCCAGCAGCCAGCACCAACTAGTCAGGCATCTGAGCAAGTCCACTTAGAAATGATCCTCCAGCCACCATAAAATCTGCAGATGTCAGCAGCTCTGACCATCAACTTGACCACAACGTTATAAGAGGTCCTGAGCTAGAACCTTCTAGATAAGCCACTGCCCAATCCTATTCACTGCTGCTGCTGCTGCTAAGTTGCTTCAGTCGTGTCCAACTCTGTGCAACCCCATGGACTGCAGCCTACCAGGCTCCTCCATCCGTGGGATTTTCCAGGCAAGCGTACTGGAGTGGGTTGCCATTGCCTTCTCCTGTAATCCTATTCACAGAAGATTTATTTATTGTCTTAGACTGTTAGGTTAGGGGGCAATTTGTTATTCACTAAAAGCTAACTAGTATATTTACTAAAGAAATTACTATAACTTTTAATTTTTTTTCTTTTATTCCATCACATTATAGTTAGAAAATATATTTACAATAAGAAAAAAATTCTGACACAGTCTAACTACTTCATATGAGGCTATAACCATGAGAACACTCTACAACAGGCATATTTAAATATATCTTGCTCCTGACCATTTTATTTATTTTTAACAATGCCAAGAGTCAACATAACAAGTCTTATTAGTGCAGAATTGTGGAAAAACACAAAAATAGTTTTATAGTTTTTGATTTTAAAATACCATGAATATTTAATCCTAATGATGTTAAATTAAGATATATCTTAATTCAACAATCCAAGCTTAACATAATTTAATTTAATAAGATGTCCTCAAAATTAAAAAAGCATGATCCATGAATATATGCATACAATTTATCTGAAAACCAAGTGATTCCTATTGCTAGTTTTTGACCTGCTATAATTAAGTGAAAGGCACTGAGTCATGTCCAACTCTTTGTGACCCATGGACTACATAGTCCATGGAATTCTCCAGGCCAAAATACTGGAGTGAGTAGCCTTTTCCTTCTCCAGGGGATCTTCCCAATCCAGGGATCAAACCCAGATCTCCTGCATTGCAGGCAGATTCTTTACCAGCTGAGCCACAAAGGAAGCTCTATAATACTGGAATGGGTAGCCTATCCTTTCTCCAGGGGATCTTCCCAACCCAGGAATCTAACTTGTGTTTCCTGCATTGCAGGTGGATTCTTTACCAACCGAGCTGTCAGTTCAGTTCAGTTCAGTCGCTCATATGTGCGACCCTTTGCGACCCCATGAACCGCAGCACACCAAGCCTCCCTGTCCATCACCAACTCCCAGAGTCCACCCAAACCCATGTCCATCGAGTCAGTGATGCCATCCAACCATCCCATCCTCTGTCCATCCCCTTCTCTTCCTGTCCTCAATCTTTCCCATCATTAGGGTCTTTTCAAATGAGTCAGCACTTCACAAAGGATTGGAGTTTCAGCTTCAACATCAGTCCTTCCAATGAACACCCAGGACTGATCTCCTTTAGGATGGACTGGTTGGATCTCCTTGCAGTCCAAGGGACTTGCAAGAGTCTTTTCCAACACCACAGTTCAAAAGCATCAATTCTTCAGCGCTCAGCCTTCTTTATAGTCCAACTCTCACATCCATACATGACCACTGGAAAAACCATAGCCTTGACTAGACGGAACTTTGTTGGCAAAGCAATGTCTCTGCTTTTTAATATGCTTTCTAAGTTGGTCACAACTTTCCTTCCAAGGAGTAAGCTATCAGGGAAACCCTAAATCTGTTTTTAACATCTTTTTGTAAATGATGATTAAGATGCACAGCATTCAAATGTAAGAATCTCAATTAAATTGTCCTAAAGAAATGTTCTAAAACATCTCAATTGTTCCAGATTAAAATTATAAGCTGACATTGGAGTTTATTTCTGCCTCAAACTTTATACTGAAAAAGAAAACAGAGACTATAATAATTCATCCATCCTCCTAGTAATTGTACTCTATCATTCTTTTTATTGATTTATTCAAATAAGCTGCTGTCATTTTTCTTTCTAATATACACCTCACAGGCAATATATCTCTTCCATACTCTTCCCACTAAATGTAATATATCTCTCATAAAAAAATATATTTATGCCTTTTTTGAATAAATGTATTTTTAGGAGTTTTGAGGCCCAATATTTCTGTGGTAGTGGTGGTAACCAGAATGAAATGCTAATCTCATCAAAAAGAAAGAAACCATTAAGCCTGACTCAGGTACTGAATTCATTTCTCTTGGTCCGAATTATCAGGTCTCAACTGGGCACTCATCTCTCAACCATTACTTTTTGTTCTTCAGTTGTTAGGGAAATGTTAAATATATTTCATGGGATTTAATTGTTCAAAGTCTTCCTGAGGACTTGTCAATGAAGGTAAGGGAAGATAATTAGCGCTGCTTCCCTCATCTAACTCCCTTAATGTTGGAAAACAATGAGTATTCAGTTGGTAAAAAAAGAATCTGCTGAATAGATTCAATTCTCCTGAAGTAAAACTAAAAGCACCTTTTTATATTTAGTTATTTCTAGATATATTCCCTGTAATACTCACTGCTTTTTTTTTTTTTTTTAACCACATTTAGCTGTAAATCAAATAGATGTGGTTTTGCTAATCGGCAGTTATCTTGAATATATTTCTTAATCATTTATGTTACTTTTCCTATGGTGATTGCATTTCTTAATCACAATTTGAATTATGATTATAATAACAATCATAATTCACACATCTGAATTATGTTCAGATTTGAAATCAGTGTACTTTAACATTAAAAAGATAGTTGCTTCTCAGTTTTAGACAGAATGACTCTTTGGTTTGTTTATCTCTTACTTCATATCAGTAGTCCTTGGTCTGATATCTGGTCACTGACCCAAAAAGAACCAAAGGGAATAAGAAGCTGGATGTGAGGCAAAAGTACTGACAGGGTTATAGGAAGAGGGCAATCCTGGTAGAGAGTCCAGGGCATCTTCAGCACTATTTTCAGAGTAGGTTTGTCCAGGATATCTAATGAAGTGGAAAGTTATGGCATCTTTTTTTAATTGACATATAGTTGATTTGATTGGGGCATGGAATTGAATCACTGTGATGCTGAATAGTTTTCCTTGGAAATGAAGCAAGATCATTCTGTTGTTTTTGAGACTGCACCCAAGTACTGCATTTTGGATTGTTTCATTGACTTTAGGGCTGCTCCATTTCTTCTAAGGGATTCTTGCCCACAGTAGTAGATATACTGATTGAATTAAATTTGCCCATTCTCATCCATTGATTCCTCAGATGTTAATGTTCCATCTTGCCATCTCCTGCTTGACCACATCCAATTTACCTTGATTCATAGACCTAACAATATTGTTCTATACCATATAGAATTTGACTTTTAAGTACCAGACACATCCACAACTGATGGTCATTTCTGCTTTGGCCCAGCCACTTCATTACTTCTGGAGCTATTAGTAATTGCCCTCTGCTCTTCCCCAGTAGCACATTGGACACCTTCCAATCTGGGGAGGGGGGGGAGCCTCATCTTCCAGCATCATACCTTTTTACCTTTTCAAACCGTCCATGGGGTTCTTCAGGCAAGAATACTGGAGTGGGTTGCCATTTCTTTCTCCAGTGGACCACATGTCATCAGAACTCTTCACTATGACCCATCCATCTCGGGTGGCCCTGCACGGCATGGCTCATAGCTTCAAGTATATGTCAAGAAGGCTTATAGCTTCTAGTTTATCCAAGTCTATGTCCCAATCACTGATGCTGAAGAAGCTGAAGTTGACTAGTTCTATGAAAACCTACAAAACTTGTAGAACTAACACCAGGAAAAAAAAAAAAGTCCTTTTCATCACAGGGGATTGAAATGCTAAAGTAAGAAGTAGGAAGTAGATACCTGATGTAACAGGCAAGTTTAGCCTTCAGTACAATTGAATCAGGGCAAAGGCTAAAAGAGTTTTGTCAAAAGAACACTCTGGTCATAGCAAACACCCTTTCCAACAACCCAAGGGATGACTCTCCAGATGGACATCATCAGATGGTCAATACTGAACTCAGATTCTTTGAACTCAATACTGAACTCAGTTCTTTGCAGACAAAGATGAAGCTCTATATTATCAGTAAAAATAAGCATTGGAGCTGATTGTGGCTCAGATCATGAGTTCCTTATTGAAATATTCAGGCTTAAATTGAAGAAAGTGGGGGAAACCACTAGGTAATTCAGATATGATCTAAATCAAATTCCTTATGATTATACAGTGCAGGTGACAAATAGATTCAAGGGCTTACACCTGGTAGACAGGATGGCTGAAGCACTATGGACTGAGGCTTGTAACACTGTACAAGAGGCATTGACCAAAACCAATTCAAGAAGGCAAAGTGGTTGTGTGAGGAGGCTTTACAAATAGCTGAGGGAAAAAGAAAAATGAAAGGGAAAGATATACTCAAATGAATACAGAGTTCCAGAAAATAGCAAGGAGTCTATTCTTAAATGAACAGTGCAAAGAGATAGAGGAAACAGAAAACAAAAAAAAAAATCTGTAAAGCAATTATCCTTCAATAAAAACAAAATAAAAAAAGGAATAAAGGAAAACAATAGACTGGGAGAGACTAGAGATCTCTTCAAGCAAATTGGAGATATCAAGGGAACATTTCATGCAAGGATGGATACGATAAAGGACAGAAATGGTAAGGACCTAACAGAAGTGGAGGAGATTAAGAAGAAGCAGCAAGAATGCACAGAAGAACTATACAAGAAAATCCTTAATGATCTGAATAACCAAGATGGTATGGTCACACACCTAGAGCAGGACGCCCTGGAATGTGAAGTCAAGTGGGCCTTTGGAACCATTACTATGAACAGAGCTATTGGGAGTGATGGAATTCCAGCTGAGCTATTTAAAATTCTAAAAGATGATGCTGTTAAAGTGCTGCACTCAATGTGTTCAGCAAATTAAAAAACTCAGCAGTAGCCACAGGACTGGAAAAGGTCAGTTTTCATTCCAATCTCAAAGAAGGGCAATGTCAAAGAATGTTCAAACTACAGTACAATTGCACTCATTTCACATTCCTTCAAGCTAGGCTTTAGCAGTAAGTGAACCAAGAACTTGCAGATGTATAAGCTGGGCTTTTAAGGAGGCAAAGGAACCAGAGATCAAATGCCAGCATTCAATGGAGAAAGCAAGGGAGTTCCAGAAAGACATCTACTTCTGCTTCATTAATTGTACTAAAGCCTTTGATTGTGTGGATCACAACAAACTGAAAAATTCTTAAAGAGATGGGATTACCAGACCATTTTCCCTTTCTCCTGAGAAACCTGTATGCAGGTCAAGAAGCAACAGTTAGATCTGGACATGGAACAAAACTGGGGACAGAGTATGACAAGGCTATATATTGTTACTCTGCTTATTTAACTTACATGCAGAATAAATCATGTGAAATGCTGGGCTGGCTGCATCACAAGCTGGAATCAGATTGCTGGGAGGAACATGAATAGCCTCATATATGCAGATGATACCACACTGTGGCAGAAACTGAAGAGGAACTAAAGAGCCTCTTGATGAGGGAGACAGAGAAGAGTGAAAAAGCTGGTTTGAAACTCAACAATCAGAAAACTAAGATTGTGGCAACTGTTCCTATCACTTCATACAAATATTAATAGAAGGGAAAAAAGTAGAAGCAATAACACATTTTATTTTGGGGGACTCCAAAATCACTGCGGATGGTGACTGCAGCCAGGAAACGTAAAAACGCCTTCTTCTTAGAAGGAAAGCTATGAAAAACATAGACAGCATTTTATAAACCAGAGACATCAATCAGCTTACAAAGACATCACTTAGCTGAAAAAGTCAAAGCTGTGGTTTTTCCACCTGTCATATATGAATATGAGAGTTGGACTATAAAGAAGGCTGAGCATTGAAGAATTGGTGCTTTCAAACTGTAGCGCTGAAGAAGATGCTTGAGACTCTTTTGGTCTGCTGGGAGATCAACCAGTCAATTCTAGAGAAAATAAACCTTGGATATTCATTGGAAGAATTGATGCTGAAGCTGAAGCTCCCTTTAGCCACCTTATGCAAAGAGCCATTGGAAAAGACTGATTCTGGGGAAGATTCAAGGCAAAAGGAGAAGGGGCTGGTAGAGAATGAAATTGTTAGATATATCCCTGACTCAATGGATATGAATTTGAGCAAATTCCAGGAGACAATGGAGGACATTTTGAATATAGGTCCTTGTACTATATAGTAGGATCTTGTTTTTATCTATTTTATATAAAGTAGTGTGTTTCTGGGGGTTTCCCTGGTAGCTCAGCTGGTTAAGAATCCTCCTGCAATGTAGAAGACCTCAGATCAGTTCCTGGGTGGGGAAGTTTCCCTGGAGAAGGGATAGGCTGCTGACTCCAATATTCTTGGGCTCCCCTGGTGGCTTAGATGGTAAAGAATCTGCCTCCAATGCTGGAAACCTGGGTTCAATCCTTGGATTGGGAAGATCACTGGAGGAGGTCATGGCAACCAACTCCACTCTTCTTGCCTGAAGAATCCCCATGAACAGGGGACCCTGGCTAGCTGTGGTCCATGAGATCACAAAGAATTGGAAACAACTGAGTGACTAAACACAGCACAGCAGTGTGTATCTGTTAATGCCAAGCACCTTCCCCCTTCCCCTTTTGATAACCGTAAGTTTGTTTTCTCTTCTTTGGGTCTATTTCTCTTTTGTACATTTGTATCATTTTTTAGAGTCCACAGATACGTGATATTATATGGTATTTGTCCTTCTCGTTCTGACTACTTCACTTAATATGATAATCTCTAGCTCCACCCATGTTGCTACAAATGACATTATTTCATTTTTTATGTCTTAGTTATATTACCTTGTGGTAGGTACAACATCTTCTTTACTTAGTAATCTTTCAACAGACGCTTAAGTTCCTTCTATGTCTTCATTTCAGTTTAGTTCAGGTGCTCAGTCATGTTTGACTCTTTGTGACCCCATGAACTGCAGCACGCCAGGCCCCCCTGTCCATCACCAACTCCAAAATTCACCCAAACTCATTTGCATCAAGTCGGTGATGCCATCCAGCCATCTCTGCCTCTGGCGTCCCCTTCTCCTGCCCCTAGTCCCTCCCAGCATCAGAGTCTTTTCCAGTGTGTCAACTCTGCATCAGGTGGCCAGAGTACTGGAGTTTCAGCTTAAGCATAACTTCTTCCAACAACTACGACTGGTCTCTTTTAGGATGGACTGGTTGGATCTCCTTGCAGTCCAAGGGAATCTCAAGAGTCTTCTCCAACACCACAGTTCAAAACCATCAATTATTCGGCACTCAGCTTTCTTCACAGTCCAATGCTCAAATCCATACATGACCACAGGAAAAAACATGGCCTTGATTAGACGGACCTTTGTTGCAAAGTAATGTCTCTCCTTTTTAATATGCTATCTAGGTTGGTCATAACATTCCTTCCAAGAAGTAAGCATCTTTTAAATTCATGGTTGCAGTCATCATCTGCAGTGATTTTGGAGCCCCCCAAAATAAAGTCTGACACTGTTTCCACTGTTTCTCCATCTATATCCCATGAAGTGATGGGACTGGAAGACATGATCTTCGTTTTCTGAATGTTGAGCTTTACGCCAACATTTTCACTCTCCTCTTTCACTTTCATCATTAGTTCCTCTTCACTTTCTGCCATAAGGGTGGTGTCATCTGCATATCTGAGGTTATTGATATTTCTCCTGACAATCTTGATCCCAGCTTGTGCTTCTTCCAGCCCAGCATTTCTCATGATGAACTCTCCATATAAGTTAAATAAGCAGGGTGAAAATATACAACCTTGATGTACTCCTTTTCCTATTTAGAACCAGTCTGTTGTTCCATGTCCAGTTCTAACTGTTCATTCCCGACCGGCATATAGGCAGGTCAGGTGGTCTGGTATTCCCATCTCTTTCAGAATTTTCCACAGTTTCTTGTGATCCACATAGTCAAAGATTTTGGCATAAATCAATAAAGCGGAAATAGATGTTTTTCTGGAACTCTCCTGCTTTTCCCATGATCCAGCAGATGTTGGCATTTTGATCCCTGGTTCCTCTGCTTTTTCTAAAACCAGCTTGAATATCGGAAGTTCATGGCCCACGAACTGCTGAAGCCTGGCTTGGATAATTTTGAGCATTACTTTACTAGGGTGTGAGATAAGTGCAATTGTATGGTAGTTTGAGCATTCTTTGGCATTGCCTTTCTTTGGGATTAGAATGAAAACTGACCTTTATCAGTCCTGTGGCTACTGCTGAGTTTTCCAAATTTGGTGACATATTGAGTGCAGCACTTTCACAGCATCATCTTTCAGGATTTGAAATAGCTCAACTGGAATGCCATCACCTCCACTAGCTTTGTTCGTAGTGATGCTTTCTAAGGCCCACTTGACTTCGCATTCCAGGATGTCTGGATGTCAGGTGAGTGATCACACTATTGTTATTATCTGGGTCATGAAGATCTTTTTTGTACAGTTCTTCTGTGTATTCTTGCCACCTCTTCTTAATATCTTCTGTCTCTGTTAGGTCCATACCATTTCTGTCCTTTATCGAGCCCATCTTTGCATGAAATATTCCCTTGGTATCTCTAATTTTCTTGAAGGGATCTCTAGTCTTTCCGTTTCTGTTGTTTTCCTCTATTTCTTTTCATTGATCTCTGAGAAAGGCTTTCTTATCTCCACTTGCTATTTTTTTGGAACTCTGCATTCAAATGGGAATATCTTTCCTTTTCTCCTTTCCTTTTCACTTCTCTTCTTTTCACAGCTATTTGTAAGGCCTCCTCAGATAGCCATTTTGCTTTTTTGCATTTCTTTTCCATGGGGATCGTCTTGATCCCTGTCTCCTGTACAATGTCATGAATCTCCATCCATAGTTAATCAGGTACTCTGTCTATCTGATCTAGTCACTTAAATCTATATCTCACTTCAACTGTATAATTACAAGGAATTTAATTTAGGACATACTTGAATGGTCTAGTGGTTTTCCCTACTTTCTTCAATTTAAGTCTGAATTTGCCAATAAGGAGTTCATGATCTGAGCCACAGTCAGCTCCCAGTCTTGTCTTTGCTGACTCTATAGAGCTTCTCTATATTTCACTGCAAAATATAATCAATCTGATTTCGGTGCTGACCATCTGGTAATGTCCATGTGAAGAGTCTTCTCTTGCGCTTTTGGAAGAGGGTGTTTGCTATGACCAGTGCATTTTCTTGGCAAAACTCTATTAGTCTTTGCCCTGCTTCATTCTGTACTCCAAGGACAAATTTGCCTGTTACTCCAGGTGTTTCTTGACTTCCTACTTTTGCATTCCAGTCCCCTATAGTGAAAAGACATATTTTTGGGGTGTCGGTTTTAAGAGGTCTAGTAGGTCTTCATAGAACTGTCAACTTCAGCTTCTTCAGTGTTACTGGTTTGGGCATAGGCTTGGATCACCATGTTATTGAATGGATTGCCTTGGAAATGAACAGAGATCATTCTGTCATTTTTGAGATTGCATCCAAGTACTGCATTTTGGACTCTTTTGTAGACCATGATGGCTACTCCATTTCCTCTAAGGGATTCCTTCCCACAGCAGTAGATATAATGGTCATCTGAGTTAAATTCACCTACTCCAGTCCATTTTAGTTTGCTGATTCCTAGAATGTTGACATTCACTCTTGCCATCTCCTGTTTGACCACTTCCAATTTGCCTTGATTCATGGACCTAACATTCCAGCCATGCAGAGCATGGGCAGCTGTTAGGGCACGCAAAGCACAGCCGAGAGGAGCTACCCCCACCTGAGGCCAGAGGCAGAGGCTGGGAGGAGCAACCCCACCTCCAAGGAGTGGTCGCTGCAAGGGCGCAGGAGGGTCTAGAGGAGCTATTCCACTTTCAAGATCAGGAGGGGTGGTGGTGAGGAGATTCCCCTCGTCCACGGTAAGGAGCAGGGGTGTGCTTTGCTGGAGCAGCCGTGAAAAGATACCCCACATCCAAGGTAAAAGAAACCCAAGTAAGATGGTAGGTGTTGCAAGAGGGCAGACACACTGAAACCATAATCACAGAAAACTAGCCAATCTAATCACACTAGGACCACAGCCTTGTCTAACTCAATGAAACTAACCCATGCCTTGTAGGGCCACCCAAGATGGGAGGGCATAGTGGAGAGGTTTGACATAATGTGGTCCACTGGAGAAGGGAATGACAAAACACTTCAGTATTCTTGCCTTGATAACCCCATGAACAGTATGAGAAGGCAAAATGATAGGATACTGAAAGAGGAACTCCCCAGGTCAGTAGGTGCCCAATATGCTATAGGAGATCAGTGGAGAAATAACTCCAGAAAGAATGAAGGGATGGAGCCAAAGCAAAACAATACCCAGTTGTGGATGTGACTGGTGATAGAAGCAAGGTCTGATGCTGTAAAGAGCAATATTGCATAGGAACCTGGAATGTCAGGTCCATGAATCAAAGCAAATTGGAAGTGGTCAAACAGGATATGGCAAGAGTGAACATTAACATTCTAGGAATCAGCAAACTAAAATGGACTGGAATGGGTGAATTTAACTCAGATGACCATTCTATCTACTACTGCGGGCAGGAATCCCTCAGAAGAAATGGAGTAGCCATCATGGTCAACAAAAGAGTCCAAAATGCAGTACTTGGATGCAATCTCAAAAATGACAGAATGATCTCTGTTTGTTTCCAAAGCAAACCATTCAATATCACCATAATCAAAGTCTATGCCCCAACCAGTAATGCTGAAGAAGCTGATGTTGAATGGTTCTATGAAGACCTACAAGACGTTTTAGAACTAACACCCCCCTCCCCCAAATGATGTCCTTTTCATTATAGGGGATGGGAATGCAAAAGTAGGAAGTCAAGAAACACCTGGAGTAACAGGCAAATTTGGCCTTAGAATACGGAATGAAGCAGGGCAAAGACTAATAGAGTTTTGCCAAGAAAATGCACTGGTCATAGCAAACACCCTCTTCCAACAATGCAAGGGAAGAATCTACACATGGACATCACCAGATGGTCAGCACAGAAGTCAGATTGATTACATTCTTTGCAGCCAAAGATGGAGATGCTCTATACAGTCAACAAAAAGAAGACCAGGAGCTGACTGTGGCTCAGATCATGAACTCCTTATTGGCAAATTCAGACTTACATTGAAGAAAGTAGGGGAAACCACTAGACCATTTAGGTATGACCTTAATCAAATCCCTTATGATTATACAGTGGAAGTGAGAAATAGATTTAAGGGATTGGATCTGATTGATAGAGTGCCTGATGAACTATGGAATGAGGTTCATGGCATTGTACCGGAGACAGGAATTAAGACCATGCCCATGGAAAAGAAATACAAAAAAGCAAAATGGATGTCTGGGGAGGCCTTACAAATAGCTGTGAAAAGAAGAGAAGTGAAAAGCAAAGGAGAAAAGGAAAGATATAAGCATCTGAATGCAGAGTTCCAAAGAATAGCAAGAAGAGATAAGAAAGCCTTCTTCAGCGATCAATGCAAAGAAATAGAGGAAAACAACAGAATGGAAAGACTAGAGATCCCTTCAAGAAAATTAGACACACCAAGGGAACATTTCATGCAAAGATGGGCTCGATAAAGGACAGAAATGATCTGGACCTAACAGAAGCAGAAGATATTATGAAGAGGTGGCAAGAATACACAGAAGAACTGCACAAAAAAGATCTTCATGACCAAGATAATCACGATGGTGTGATCACTCATCTAGAGCCAGACATCCTGGAATGCGAAGTCAAGTGGGCCTTAGAAAGCATCACTATGAACAAAGCTAGTGGAGGTGATGGAATTCCAGTTGAGCTATTTCAAATCCTGAAAGATGATGCTCTGAAAGTGCTGCACTCAATATGTCAGCAAATTTGGAAAACTCAGCAGTGGCCACAGGACTGGAAAATGTCAGTTTTCATACCAATCCCAAAGAGAGGCAATGCCAAGGAATGCTCAAACTACCACATAATTGCACTCATCTCACACCCTAGTAAAGTAATGCTCAAAATTCTCCAAGCCAGGCTTCAGCAGTACATGGACCATGAAATTCCAGATGTTCAAGTTTGTTTTAGAAAAGGCAGAGGAACCAGGGATCAAATTGCCAACATCTGCTGGATCATGGAAAAAGCAAGAGAGTTCCAGAAAAACATCTATTTCTGCTTTATTGACTATGCCAAAGCCTTTGACTGTGTGGATCACAATAAACTGTGGAAAATTCTGAAAGAGATGGGAATACCAGACCACCTAACCTGCCTCTTGAGAAATCTGTATGCAGGTCAGGAAGCAACAGTTAGAACTGGACATGGAACAACAGACTGGTTCCAAATAGAAAAGGAATACATCAAGGTTGTATATTGTCACCCTGCTTATTTAAATTAGATGCAGAGTACATCATGAGAAACGCTGGGCTGGAAGAACAACAAGCTGGAATCAAGTTTTCCAGGAGCAATATCAATAACCTCAGATATGCAGATGACACCACCCTTATGGCAGAAAGTGAAGAGGAACTAATAAGCCTCTTGATGAAAGTGAAAGTGGAGAGTGAAAAAGTTGGCTTAAAGCTCAACATTCAGAAAACGAAGATCATGGCATCTGGTCCCACCACTTCATGTGAAATAGATGGGGGAACAGTGGAAACAGTGTCACACTTTATTTTTGGGGCTCCAAAATCACTACAGATCCTGATTGCAGCCATGAAATTAAAGGACGCTTACTTCTTGGGAGAAAAGTTATGACCAACTTAGATACCATATTCAAAAGCAGAGAAATTACTTTGCCAACAACGTTCCATCTAGTCAAGGCTATGGTTTTTCCTGTGGTCATGTATGGGTGTGATAGTTGGACTGTGAAGAAAGCTGAGCACTGAAGAATTGATGCTTTTGAACTGTGGTGTTGGAGAAGACTCTTGAGAGTCCCTTGGACTGCAAGGAGATCCAACCAGTCCATTCTGAAGGAGATCAGCCCTGGGATTAATTTGGAAGGAATGATGCTAAAGCTGAAACTCCAGTACTTTGGCCACCTCATGCAAAGAGTTGACTCATTGGAAAAGACTCTGATGCTGGGAGGGATAGGGGAGAGGAGGAGAAGGGGACGACAGAGGATGAGGTGGCTGCATGGCATCACTGACCCGATGGACGTCTGTCTGAGTGAACTCTGGGTGTTGGTGATGGACAGGGATGCCTGGCATGCTGCCATTCGTGGGGTTGCAAGGAGTCAGACACGACTGAATGAGTGAAATGAACTGAACTGATGCAATATTGCTCTTTACAGCATTGGATATTGCTTCTATCACCAGTCACATCCACAACTGGGTATTGTTTTGCTTTGGCTCCATCCCTTCATTCTTTCTAGAGTTATTTTCCACTATCTCCAGTAGCATATTGGGCACCTACTGACCTGGGGAGTTCCTCTCTCAGTATCCTATCATTTTGCCTTTTCATACTGTTTATGGGGTTCTCAAGGCAAGAATACTGAAGTGGTTTGCCATTCCCTTCTCCAGTGGACCACATTCTTTCAGACATCTCCACCATGACCTTTACATTTTGGGTTGTCCCACAGGGAATGGCTTAGTTTCATTGAGTTAGATAAGGCTGTGGTCCCTGTGATCAGATTGGTTAGTTTTCTGTGAGTATGGTTTCAGTGTGTCTGCCCTCTGATGCCGTCTTGCAACACCTACCATCTTACATTGGGTTTCTCTTACCTTGGAAATGGGGTATTTCTTCACAACTGCTCCAGCAAAGTGCAGCCACTGCTCCTTACCGTGGACGAGGTCGGCCCTTCTGACCTTGAACGTGGAGTAGCTCTTCTCCACCCTGTTGTGCCCTCGCAGCCGCTGCTCCTTGGACGTGGAGTCGCTCTTCTCGACGGCCACCTCTGACCTTGGGCGTGGGGTAGTTCCTCTCAGCGGCACTTCTGTGCAGTCCATCGCAGCAAATAGCACTGCTATGAACATTGGGCTGCAGGTATCTTTTTGAATTAGAGTTTTCTCTGGATATATGCCTAAGAGTGGAATTGCTGGATCATATGGTAACTCCATTTTTAGTTTCTGAAGAAACCTCAATAGTGTTCTTCATAATGTCCATAACAATTTACATTCCTGACAAATGGTGTAGCAAGGTTCCTTTTTCTGTAAATCCTCTCCAGCATTGTTTATTTGTCGACTTTTTAATGGTGCCCATTCTCACCAGTATGAGATGATATCTCATTGTAGTTTTGATTTGCATCTCTCTAATAATTAATGATGTTGAACATCTATTTATTGCCTCTTGGCCATCTGTATATCTTTGGGGAATTGTTTATTTAGGACCTCTGCCCATTGTTTGATTGGATTGTATATTGATTTATTCTTTTTGACATTGACACATAGAAACTGTTTGTGTAGTTTGGAAATTAAGCTCTTCTTGGTTGCATCATTTGCAAATATTTTCTTCTATTTCATAGGTTGTCTTTTCATTTTGTTTACAGTTTTCTTTTCTGTTCAAAAACTTGTAAGTTTAATTAAGTTCAGTTTGTTTATTTTTGCTTTTATTTTCAATTTTCTAGGAGATAGATCAAAAAAATATTGTTGTAGTTTATGTCAAAGAGTGCTCTGCCTACAGTTTTCTATAAGAGTTTTATAGTATTTAGCCTTACATTTAGGTCTTTAATCATTTTGAGTTTATTTTTGTATATGGTGTTAGAGAATATCCTTATGTTATTATTTTATATGTAACTGTCCAGTTTTCCCAGCACCAGTTATTGAAGAGACTATCTTTTCTCCATTATATATTCTTGCCTCCTTTGTCTGAGATTAATTGACTATAGGCATGTGAGTTTATTTCTAGGTTATCTTTCTTCTTCCATTGACTGATAGATATGTTTTTGTGCCCATGCATGTGTGCATGCTCAGTCACTTCAGTTGTGTCTGACTCTTTGCAATCCCATGGACTGCAGCCTGCCAGGCTCCTCTGTTCATGGGATTCTCCAGGCAAGACTAATGGAGAAGAGTGCCATACCCTCCTGCATGGGATCTTCCCAACCTAGGGATTGAACATCCATCTTCTGGATTTCTTGCATTGTAGGCAAATTCTTTGCCACTGAGCCACCAGGGAAGCCCTTTTGTGCCAACACAACACTAATTTGATTCATGTAGCTTCATAGCATTGTCTGAGTCTGGGAAGGTTATATCTCCAGCTTTGTTCTTTATCATCAGGATTGCTTTGGCACTTCTGGGTCTTTTGTGGTTCTATGTAAATTTGGGGATTATTTGTTCTAGTTCTTCAAAAAGTATCATGAGTAATTTGAGAGGAATCACATTAAGACTATAGATTGCTCTGGGTAGAGTTATGACATCTCACTGTAATCCATCTAGGAATTTAAAAGTTGGAAGCAGAGGCATGAAGAAAGTCATGATCACAGATGTGTATGTTGGTACTGAAGTGTTTATGATCAGGGTTAGGTGCAAGACATAAGATGCTGGAAAAAAGCTGAATAAAGATTGATATAGGGTTCATATGGATAAGTTATACATTTATTAGATTTATTTGGATAAGTATGGGAGATTCAGGAAGCTTCCATAATCCTCTTATCCTAATTCATCAGAGGGCAGGCAGAATGAAAGTCACAATCACAGAAAGGTTACATGAACAATAGACTTGTCTAACAAAATGAAACTATGAGCCTTGCTGTGTGGGGCCATCCAAAATGGATGGGTCATTGAGGAGAGTTCTGACAAAACGTGGTCCACTGATGATGTTAATGGCAAACCACACTTCAGTATTCTTGCCTTGAGAACCCCATGAACAGTATGAAAAGACAAAATGTTGTGACACTGAAAGATGAACTCCCCCACTTTTAGGTGCTGAATATGCTACTGGAGATGAATGGAGAAATAGCTCAGGAAAAAACGAAGAGGCTGAGACAATGCAAAAACAACACCCAGTTGTGAATGTGACTGGTTAAAGTCTGATGCTGTAAAGAACAATATTTCATAGGAACCTGGAATGTTAGGTCCATGAATCAAGGTAAATTGGAAGTGGTCAAGCAGGAAATGGCAAGAGTGAACATCAACATTTTAGGAATCAATGGACCAGAACGGATGAATTGAATTTAGATGGCCATTACATCTAATACTGTGGGAAAGAATCCCTTATAAGAAATGGAGTAGCCCTCGTAGTCAACAAAAGAGTCCAAAATGCAATCTCAAAAATGACAGAATGATCTCTGTTTGTTTCCAAGGCAAATCTTACAGTATCACAGTAATCCAAGTCTAGCCCCAACCAAGCTGAAGTAATCCAAGTCTAGCCCCAAGTCTAGCTGAAGTTGAACAGTTCTGTGAAGATCTATGAGATCTTCTAGAACTAACACACACACACACACACAAAAGTTGTCCTTTCCATCATAGGGGACTGGAATGAAAAAGCAGGAAGTTAAGAGATATCTGGAGTAACAGGCATGTTTGGCCTTGGACTACAAAATGAAGCAGGGCAAAAGCTAACAGTTTTGTCAAGTGAGTGCACTGGTCATAGCAAACATCCTCTTCCAACAACACAAGAAAATACTCTGCAGATGGAAATCAAGACCAAAATCAGATTGATTATATTCTTCATAGCTGAAGATGGAGAAGCTTTATACAGTCAGCAAAAACAAGACTGAGAGCTGACTGTGCCTCAAATCATGAACTCCTTATTGCCAAATTCAGACTTAATTGAAGAAAGTAGGGAAAACTAATAGATCATTCGTGTATGACCTAAATCAAATCCCTTACAAGTATACAATGGAAGTGACAAAGAGAGTCAAGGGATTAGATTTGATAGAATGCCTGAAAAACAACGGACAGAGGTTCATGACATTGTACAGGAGGCAGTGATCACGACTATCCCCAAGAAAAAGAAATGTAAAAAGGCAAAAGTGTTGTCTGAGGAGGCCTTAAAAATAGCTAAGGAAAGAAGAAAAGCAAAAGCCAAAGGAGAAAAAGAAAGATGCCTATTTGAATGCATAGTTCCAACAAGCTGCAAAGAGAGATAAGAAAGCCTTCCTCCGTGATCAATGCAAAGAAATAGAGGAAAACAATAGAATGGAAATGACTGGAGATCTCTTCAAAAAAATGAGAAATACTAAATGGACATTTCATGCAAAGATGGGCACAATAAAAGATAGAAATTGTATGGACCTAACTAAATCAGAAGATATTAAGAAGAGGTGGCAAAAATACACAGAAGTAGTATACAAAAAAGATCATCATGACCAGATAACCACAATGGTGTGATCACTCACCTAGAGCCAGCCATCCTGGAGTGAAGTCAAGTACACCTCAGGAAGCATCATTGTGAACAAAGATAGTGGAGGTGATGGAATTTCAGCTGAGGAATTTCAAGTCCTAAAAGGTCATGCTATTAAGGTACTTCACTCAATATGCCAGCAAATTTGCAAACTTAGCAGTGACCACAGGACTAGAAAAAGTCAGCTTTCATTCCAATCCCAAAGATAGACAGTGCCAAGGAATGTTCAAACTTCCCCACAATTGCACTCATCTCACACACTAGTAAAGTAATGCTGGAAATTCTCCAAGACAGGCTTCAACTGTATGTGAATCATGAACTTGCTGATGTTCACGCTAGATTTAGAAAAGGCAGAGAAACCAGAAATCAAATTGTCAGCATATGTTGGATCATTGTGAAAGCAAGAGAGTTCCAGAAAAACATCTGCTTCTGCTTCATTGACTATGCTAAATCCTTTGACTGTGGATCACAACAAACTGTGGGAAATTCTTCAAGAGATGGGAATCCCAGACCACCTTACCTGCCTCCTGAGAAATCTGTATGCAGATCAAGAAGCAACAGAACCAGACATGGAACAATTGGCTGGTTCAAAATTGGGAAAGGAGTATGTCAAGGCTGTATATTGTCAACCTGCTTATGAATTTGCATGCAGAGTACAACATGAGAAATTCCAGGCTGGATAAAATACAAGCTGAATCAAGACTGCCAGGGGAAATATCAATAACCTCAGACATGCAGATGACACTACCTTTATGGCAGAAAGTGAAGAGGAACTGAAGAGTCTCTTGATGAAAGTGAAAGAGGAGAGTGAAAAAGCTGGCTTAACATTCAACATTCAAAAAACTAAGATCATGGCATCCAGTCCCATCATTTAATGGCAAAATGATGGGAAAACAATGAAAACAGTGACAGAATTTATTTCTCTGGGCTGCAAAATTATTGGTGCAAAATAACTGAGATGTTGACAGCAGCCATGAAGTTAAGACACTTGCTCCTTGGAAGAAAGGCTATGACCAAACTAGACAGCATATTAAAAAGCAGAGGCATTATTTTTCCAGCATTCTGTCTAGTCAAAGTTATGGTTTTTCCAGTAGTCATGCATGAAAATGAGCATTGGACCATAAAGAAAGCTGAGCACCAATGAACTGATGCTTTTGAACTGTGGTGTTGAAGACTCTTGAGAGTCCCTTGGGCTGTAAGGAGATCCAACCAGTCAATCCTAAAGGAAATCAGTCCTGAATATTCATTGGAAGGACTGATGAATATTCAGTCCTTATGAAGCTGAAGCTCCAATAATTTCACCACCTGATGCAAACAAGCGACTCATTGGAAAAGATCCTGATGCTGGGAAAGATTGAAGGGAGGAGGAGAAGGGGACAGCAGAGGATGAGATGGTTGTATGGCATCACTGACGCTATGGACATGAGTTTGAGCAAGCTCTGGGAGTTGATGATGGTCAGGGAGGCTTGGCATGCTGCAGTCCATGGGGTCGCAAATAATTGGACACTACCAAGCGACTGAACTGAACTGAATTGATAGGAGACTCACCCATACATCAACTATCACCTTCCTTTTCACAATGACATTATTTACATTAATACATAATATTATTCCCTTTGCTTTGTACAAAATTAATATTAAAACCATTCATATGAATATACTTTGCTGTGTTTCAGAGCTAATAATCATTTTGGTCCTTGAATTATTTTTTTAAACATCTTTTTGAGAAATTTGTGAATCCTTACTTTCAGGAGAAAATGCCTCCGAGATTAAATTCCCTTTTAAAAAATCAGATAACAAAATACAGCATACAAATTTGTTTTTGTTGTTACTATTTTTTCTCCATTGTAGTAGGGATCAAGTGGAATTTCAATAGCTTCTAACTTGCTTTAACTAAAATATCCTAAGTAGTGAGTTGTACATAAGAACAACTAAATATGTATGATAAAGGTTTAAGCAGAACAAAACCTTCACTTTCTATAGAATTTCTCATGTAAGAAGCAGAGGCCTTTTTCAGAGTTCAGATATTTGAGGTTAACTCTACAACATACTCTACTCACTTTTGCATTTAACAAACAGCATGGTATGGCCTAAATTTATTTTGATTTTTTTTAATATTTAGACTTTTTACTTTGTATTGAAGTATACCTGATGAATAAACAGTGTTGTAATAGATTCTGGTGAAGGGATTCAACCATAGTAAAGGGATTCAACCACAGTAAAGGAATTCAACCATACATATACTTGCATCCATTCCCATCCAGGCTGCTATATAACATAGAGAAGAGTTGCATGTGTTATACAGTATGTCCTTATAGGTTATCCATTTTAAGTATAGCAGTGAGTACATGTCTATCCCAAACTCCCTAACTGTCCCTCCTTCCATCCTTTCCCCCAGCAACCATAAGTTAATTCTTGAAGTCTGTGGGTCTGTTTCTGTTTTGTACATAAGTTCATTTGTACCATTTCTTTTTAGATTCCACATATGTCATATGAGATTTCTCCTTCTATGTCTTACTTCACTAGTATGATACTCTCTAGATCCATCCATATTGATGCAAATGGTATTATTTCTTTCTTTTTAATGACTGAGTAATATTCCATTTCATATATGTACCATGTTTTCTTTATCCATTCCTGTATTGATGGACATTTAGGCTGCTTCCATGTCTTGACTATTGTAAACACCACTGCAATGAATATTAGGGTCCATATATCCTTTTGGTTTATGCTTTTCTTCAGATATACACTCAGGAATGAGATTGCATGGTCACATGGTAGCTCTGGGCTTCTCTGGTGCTGAGATGGTAAGGAATCCATCTTCAATGCAGGAGCCCTGAGTTTGATTTCTGGGTGGGGAAGAGCTCCTGGAGGAGATGGCTACCTACACCAGTACTCTTGCCTGAAGAATTCCATAGACAGAAGAGCCTACCAAGCTACAGTTCATGGGATTGCAAAGAGTCAGATGTGACTGGGTGACTAACACACACACACACACACATACACACAGTAGCTTTATTTTTACTATTTTAGGAACTGCCATATTGACTGTACCAATTTACATTCCCACCAACAGTTTAGGAGGGTTTCCTTCCCTCCACACCCTCTTCAGCATTTATCATTCGTGCATTTTTTGATGGTAGCCATTCTGGCTGGTGTGAGGTGATACCTCACTATAGTCTTGACTTGCATTTATATAATAATTAGTGATGCTGATCATCTTTTCATGTGCCTTTTGGCCCTCTGTATGTCTTCTTTCAGTTCAGTTCAGTTCAGTCACTCAGTCATGGCTGACTCTTTGCAACCCCATGAACTGCAGCACGCTAGGCCTCTCTATCCATCACCAACTCCCAGAGTCTACCCAAACCCATGTCTATTGAGTCAGTGATGCCATCCAACCATCTCATCTTCTGTTGTCCCCTTTTCCTCCTGCCCTCAATCTTTCCCAGCATCAGGGTCTTTTCCAATGACCCTCTTCTCATCAGGTGGCCAAAGTATTGGAGTTTCAGCTTCAACATCAGTCCATCCAACGAACACCCAGGACTAATCTCCTTTAGGATGGACTGGTTGGATCTCCTTGCAGTCCAAGGCACTCTCAAGAGTCTTCTCCAACACCACAGTTCAAAAGCATCAACTTAAGCACTCAGCTTTCTTTATAGTCCGACTCTCACATCCAAACCTGACCACTGGAAAAACCATAACCTTGACTAGATGGAGAGAAATGTTTATTTAGTCTTCTGCCTATTTTTTGAGTGCTTGTAGAATTTGATGCTGTCATGAGCTGTTTATAAATTTTTGAGACTAAACCCTTATCAGTCATATCATTTGCAAATATTTTCTCCCAATCTATGGGTTGTTTTTGCTAATTTTTTAGATTGGGTTGTTTTTGCTAATTTTTTTCTTTGCTTTAAAAAAAGCTTTTGAGTTTAAATAGATCTCATTTGTTTATTTTTGTTTTTATTTCCATCATTTTGGCAGATGGATTGAAAAAGATATTGCTGTGACTTATGTAAGAGAGTATTCTGCCTATGTTTTCCTCTAGAAGTTTTATAGTATTCAGTATCACATTTAAGCCTTGAATCCATTTTGAGCTTATTTTTGTATATCAAGTTAGAGAATTATCTAATTTCATTGTTCTACATGTAGCTGTCCATTTTCCCCAGTACTATATGTTGAAGAGACTATCTTTCCAGCATTGTGGAGTCTTGCCTCTTTTGTCATAGCTTAATTGACCGTAGGTACATGGGCTCATTTTTGAGCTTTCTTTCCTGTTCCATTGACCTATATTTCTACTTTTGTACCACTACAATACTGTTTTGATGACTATACCTCTAAGGTATAGTTTGAAGTCAGAGAGACTAATTCCTCTAGTTCCATTTTTCTTTCTCAAGATGCTTTAGCTATTCAGGGTCTTTACTGTCTTCATGCAAATTTTGAGATTTTTGTTTGTTTGTTTGTTTGTTTTAGTTCTGTGGAAAATACCATTGATAATTTTATAGGAGTTGTCTTGAATCTGTAGATTACCTTGGGTAGTATAGACATTTTGACAATAATTTGATTCCTCTAATCCATGAACATAGTGTATCTTTCTATCTGTTGTGTCTTCTTTGATATCTTTCATCAGCATCTTATAGTTTTCAGAATATATAGGTCTTTTGTCTCCTTAGGTAGGCTTATTCCTATGTTTTTATTTTATATTTTGATGCAATGGTAAATGGAATTGTTTCTTGAATTTTCTGTTCTGATCTTTCATAGTTAGTGTATAGAAATGCAATAAGTTTCTGTGTATTAATTTTGTAAACTGCAAATTTCATAGTGTATAGAAATGCAATAAGTTTCTGTGTATTAATTTTGTAAACTGCAAATTTGCCAAATTCATTGATTTGTTTTAGTAATTTTCTGGTAGCATCTTTAGGATATTCTATCTATAGTGTCATGTCATCTGCAAACAATGACAGTTTAACTTCCTCTTTTCCAATTTGGATTCCCTTTATTTCTTTCTCTTCTCTCATTGCTGTAGGTAGGACTTCGAAAACTATGTTAAATAAAAATGGTGGTGTCCTGTTCTTGAGGTAAGAGGAAATGCTTTCAGGTTTTCACCATTGACAATGATGCTAGCTGTAGTTTTTTCATACATGACCTTTATTATGTTGAGGTATGTTCCCTCTATGCTCCTTTTCTACAAAATTTTTAAGAAAAATATTTGCTGAATTTTGTCAAAAGCTTTTTCTGCATATATCAAGATGATTATACAGTTCTTATTCTTCAATTTGTTGATGTGATTTATCACATTGATTGATTTGTTGATGTTGAAGAATCCTTGCATTCCTGGGCTGAATCCCACTTGATCATGATGTATTATCTTCTAATGTATTTCTGGATATGGATTGCTAGTATTTTGTTGAGAATTTTTGCATCTATGTTCATCAGTGATATTGCCCTATAGTTTTCTCTTTTTTGTGATATATCTGTCTGGGTTTGGTATCAGAGTGATGGTGGCCTCATTAAATGAGTTTGGAAGTTTTCCTTCCTCTAAAAATTTTTGGAACAGTTTCAGAAAAATAGGTGTTAACTCTTTTCTGAATGTTTGATAGAACTGGCCTGTGAAGCCATTAGGTCCTGGAATTTTGTTGGGAGGTTTTAAATCACAATTTCCACTTCAGTGCTTCTCATTGGTCTATTCATATTTTCTATTTATTCCTGATTCAGTCTTGGGAGACTGTGCCTTTCAAAGAGTTTGTCCATTTCTTTTAGGCTGTCCAATTTATTGGCATACAATTGCTCATAGTAGTCTCTTATGATCCTTGGTATGTCTGTGGAGTCAGTAGTAGTGTATCCTTTTTCCATTCTAATTGTATTGATCTGAGTCTTTTCCCTTCTTATCTTGATGAGTCTGGCTAAATTTTTATCAATTTTGTTTATCTTTCCAAAGAGCCAGCTTTTTGGTTCATTAATCTTTGTTATTGTTTTCATTGTCTCCCATTTATTTCTGCTCTAATCTTAATGATTTCTTTCCTTCTACTAATTTTAGGTTTTGTGTGTTCTTTCTCTAGTTGTTTTAGGTGTAAGTATAGGTTGTTTATTTGAGATTTTTCTTGTTTCTTCAGGTCAGCTTGTATTGCTATAACCTTTCTTCTTAATACTGTTTTTGCTGTATCTGATAGGTTTGGACCATTGTGTTTTCATTTTCATATGTCTCTAAGTATTCTTTTTTATTTTCTCTTTGATTTCTTCTGTGATACATTAATTGTTTAGTAGCATATTATTTCCTGCCATGTGTTTGGGCTTTTTAGGGTCTTTTTTTGTAGTTTATCTTTAATCTCATAGCTATGAAGTCATAAAAGATGCTTGATATAATTTCAAGCATCTTTTCTTTAAATTCTCTTAAATTTACCAAGGCTCACCTTGTGGCCCAGCATGTGGTCAATCCTGGAGAATATTCCATGTACACTTGAGAAGAATGTATAGTCTGCTCTTTTTTGGTGGAATGCTCTGTAAATATAAATTAAGTCCAACTTGTCTGAAGTGACATTTAAGGCCTGTGTTGCCTTATTAATTTTCTGTACAGATGATCTGTCAATTGATAAAAGTGGGCATTTAAGTCTCCCATTATTATTGTGCTGTGTCAATTTCTCTCTGTGTGGTTGTATTTGCCTTACATGTTGAGGTGCTCCTGTATTGGGTCCATATATATTTATAATTGTTATATCTTCCTCTTATATTGAACATTTGATTATTATGTAGTGTTCTTCTTTGTCTCTTATAGCAGTCTTTGTGTTAAAGTCTATTTTGTCTGATATGAGTATTGTTATTCCAGCTTTCTTTTGATTTCTATTTGGGTGGAATACATTTTCCCATCTCCTTACTTTCAGTCTGTAAGTGTCCCTAGGTCTGAGGTGGGTCTCTTCTAGACAATATATATATATGGGTCTCATTTTTGTATCCATTCAGTCTATGTGTTTTGGTTGGTACATTTAATCTATTTATATTTAAGGCAATTATCAATATGTATGATCCTATTGCTATTATCTTAATTGTTTAGGGTTCATTTTTTGTAGGTTTTTTTCCTTCTCTTGTTTCTCCTGCCTAGAGAAGTTCCTCTAGCATTTGTTGTAAAGCTGGTTTAATGGTGCTGCATTCTCTTAACTTTTGTTTGCCTGTAAAAATTTTGATTTCTCCATCAAATCTTGATGATAGTCCTGCTGGGTAGATTGTTTTTGGTTGTAAGTTCTTCTCTTTCATGACTTTGAATATATTGTGCCATTCTTTCTGGCCTATAGAGAGTTTCTGTTGAGAAATCAGCTGATAGCCTGATGAGAGCTCCCTTGTATGTTGTCATTTTCCTTATTGTTTTTAGTATTTTATCTTCATCTTTAATTTTTGTTGGTTTGATTACTATGTGTCTTGGTGTATTCTTTTTTGGTTTTATTCTGCCTGGGACTCTCTGTGCTTCCTAACTGGTTGACTATTTCCTTTCCCATGAGGGAACTTCTCACCTATTATCTCTTCAAATATTTTCTTGGGTTCTTTCTCTCTCTTCTCCTTCTGGGACCCCTATAATAATGTGAATGTTGGTGCATTTAATGTTGTCCCAGATGTCTCTTAGACTGTCTTCATTTCTTTTCATTTTTTCTTATATTTTGTTTTGCAGCAGTGATTTCCACCTTTCTGTCTTCCAGGTGACTTATCTGTTCTTCTGCCTCAGTTATTCTGCTATTGATTTATTCTAGTGTATTGTTTATCTCTGTTTGATCATTCTTTAGTTCTTTTAGGTCTTTGGTAAACATTTCTTGCATCTTCTCCATTCTTTTTCTGAAATTTTGGATCATCTTCACTATCATTATTTTTAATTCTTTTTCTGGAAGTTTGCCTATTGCCACTCTTTAGTTGTTCACCTGGGGATTTATCTTGCTCCTTCATGTGGAACATAATCCTATACCTTTTTGTTTTTATTAGCTTTCTGTGATTGTGGTTTCTGTTCTGGAGGCATGGTTTTTTGTTTGTTTGTTTTTTCCCCAGAGTTTGTAATATTCTGTTTTTCTTTTTCTTGATTTTCAGAAGGCCTGTCTGAAGTGTTTCATCTTAATAAACCTAAGTGAATGCTGGGGTGGCTTGGAACCACTCTGGTCTCTCTCTGGGAAGTTCTGAGGGCCTTGAATAGTGGCAGCAGAAGCTGTAGCACCCAGCCAGACATGCCAGCTGAGTGCTGTTTGGGTTCATACCCTCTTGCCCTGACACTCAGGCCCACTGCCAGAAGTCCAACCCAGGGCCCCAGCCTCTGATAAAGGGGCAGAGGAGGATAGAAGGAGTCCAAGCTGGGACCAGGCAGTACTGCAGCTGTGTCAACTAGTATTTTGATATTTTTAATATTTGAAAGCCTAATAATAATATTTGTCAAGAGAATGGAATGTGCATTTATATGTCTTTGTGTCTCTACAGTGGAAAAAGCCAACATATTGGGCAAAAACATTAAATTAAGAATCCTAATAGATTCTGGATTTTTATAAGACTGCAATTGCAAGTGATAAGAAAGTCCATAGATGAGAGAGCAAGATGAAAGAGGGCTTGGTCACAACTGCTGAATTGCAGAAAGAAAGAAAAACTAAGATGAATACTGATAGGACACCACTCCATTAGAATCCTGGACATCATTTGAAAACTTAGTAACATTTTCTTACCAGTGAGTGAAGGGTAAGGCAAAAATGAAGGAATGAAGACAAAAATATACCACTCTTAAAAAGTTTAGCTAAGAGAAGACTGAAAAGTCAGAAATTGAAAGAAAATAAAGGTAATTGGAGGTTTTGTCTTGTTTCACTTTGTATTGTCTGAGAATGCAGTGTCATTGTGATCCTGGCCTATAACACAATGGGAGCTGCAATAAAGAAAATAGTCTGAACATGTTTCTAAAAGTGAAAATGTGTTTAAATGAAGTCTTTTTAATTAATGTTTTAATTATATACAAAAATACTGACAGTATGAAACATGCAGAATCGTGAGATGAGTGTGATTATATCTCAACATTTAATGTCACATAAACGTGGGGATATTTTCAATAGCACTTAAATCTTCAAAGCTAACTCCATTATTCAAATTGACTTTAATGGCTCATAACACAATGCTTGATTATTTTCTCTGCTTTCACCCAGGATATGTAAGAATATTAAATAAAATCAAGCATAAACTATCGTTAGGAAAAGAAACTTCATCTGGCCTATAATAGTGTCATATTAGATGGGTTAACAACCACAGTATAGCTTAAATATAAACTCTGGATTTGGGTGTTGAAAAAGAATAACTTGCTGGACTAGCCTCTAAGCGACTAGAACTTTTTACACTGCTGACTTAACAAATGGGTGAACCAAAATCCAATTACAGTTTGAAAACATCCTCAGCCTTTCGGATGAAGTGTATGTCAAGATTGTTCATGTCAATAATTGCGAATGTTAAATTAAAACTTGTCTCAAATTAATCATGGGGTCTATTTTATCACTGTGATCTTTAATTGCCGAATTTCTCAAAGTTCAATATTATATGTGTTAGATTAAATCATTATCTTCCATTAATTACTAAGTACTTACCATTTTATAATCATTTAGTAACCACTATCTTATGAAATAATTTTCACTGATTGCATTGGATTATGTCACTAGATATATTATTTTCCCTGATCATGATTCTATTACTATTCTCTTTTCAAAATCAGGTATTGTAGCAATAAAAAAAAAAAAATGGTAGAGTTCATGAATCTATTATTAAAAATATTTGAGTCAATCCAAATAGGAATTCTGAGAATAATAAATGTGAAAAATTAAAAGTTGACTATAAAAATAAATAATTTATAATCAACAATATTAGAAAGACTCAGTAGCCAAAATTAATAAAATAATTTTCTACTTAATTTTTTACATCAAAATAAATTCCAGTTGGATGAAAACTTTTAAGGTAAAAGTTTTAAGGTTTTTAGTCTGGTTTTACCCCCAATATGTAAAGAGCTAACAAATTGCTATTTTTATCCTTACATCAAGAAAGTTGAACAAAATGAATATTGACAGCTTTCTATTTACCAGATGACTGAAGTCACAGGGCAGACTGACACCCCAGATACATCTACATAAAGAAACGTAGGTCTCGCTACCTGGAGCGAGAATCCTTTCAAGTTATAACCTAGTACGAGCAAATAATGGAATAGGAAATGGCAACCCACTCCCCGATTCTAGCCAGGAGAATCCCATGGACAAAGGAGGCTGGTGGGCTACAGTACATGAGGTTGCAAAGAGTCTGACACAACTGAAGTGACTAAGCATGCAGAGAAGCAAAAATAAATGGTAATTTTGTTTAATTGTGGAGACTCAGTCTGGACTTGGGTAACAAAATCTCCTTGGTTTCTTAGTGGAGCTCTCATAGTCTTCACATTGAAGATCTGAGAACATTCCCTTGTAGCCCTGACAGAGGAAGGAGGAGACATATCACATAATGTGGCAGAATCCCAGGACATTTTCTACCCAGCTCTCAAGAGTATGGCCTGTGGTAGAGGAAGGAATGAAAGCACATTCAGTTCAGTTCAATTCAGTCGCTCAGTCATGTCCGACTATTTGTGATCCCATGAATTGCAGTACGCCAGGCCTCCCTATCCGTCACCAACTCCCAGAGTTCACCCAAACTCATGTCCATTGAGTCAGTGATGCCAGCCGCCCGTCTCATCCTCTGTCATCCCTGTCTTCTCCTGCCCCCAATCCCTCCCAGCAACAGAGTCTTTTCCAATGAGTGAACTTCGCATGAGGTGGCCAAAGTATTGGAGTTTCAGCTTTAGCATCAGTCCTTCCAAAGAACACTCAGGACTGATCTCCTTTAGAATGGACAGGCTTGATCTCCTTGCAGTCCAAGGGACTCTCAAGAGTCTTCTCCAACACCACAGTTCAAAAGCATCAATTCTTCGGACCTCAGCTTTCTTCAAAGTCCAACTCTCACATCCATACATGACTACTGGTAAAGCCATAGCCTTACTAGATGGCCTTTGTTGGCAAAGTAATGGTCTCTGCTTTTAAATATGCTGTCTAGGTTGGTCATAAATTCCTTCCAAGGAGTAACGGTCTTTTAATTTCATGGTTGCAGTCACCATCTGCAGTGATTTTGGAGCCCCCCAAAATAAAGTCTGACACTATTTCCACTGTTTCCCCATCTATTTCCCATGAAGTGATGGGACCAGATGCCATGATCTTCATTTTCTGAATGTTGAGTTTTAAGCTAGGTTTTTCACTCTCCTCTTTCACTTCCATCAAGAGTCATTTTAGTTCCTCTTCACATTCTTCCATAAGGGTGGTGTCACCTGCATATCTGAGGCGACTGATATTTCTCCCAGCAATCTTGATTCCAGCTTGTGCTTCTTCCAGTCCAGTGTTTCTCATAATGTACTCTGCTGCTGCTGCTGATAAGTCACTTCAGTCGTGTCCGACTCTGTGTGATCCCATAGATGGCAGCCCACCAGGCTCCCCCGTCCCTGGGATTCTCCAGGCAAGAACACTGGAGTGGGTTGCCATTTCCTTCTCCAATGCATGAAAGTGAAAAGTGAAAGTAAAGTCACTCAGTCGTGCCCAACTCTTAGTGACCCCATGGACTGCAGGCTACCAGGCTCCTTCATCCATGGGATTTTCCAGGCAAGAGAACTGGAGTGGGTTGCCATTGCCTTCTCCAGATGTACTCTGCATATAAGTTAAATAAGCAGGGTGACAATATACAACCTTGATGTATTCCTTTTCCTATTTGCCACCAGTCTGTTGTTCCATGTCCACTTCTTTTTTTTTTTTTTTTTATTAAATTTTAAAATCTTTAATTCTTACATGTGTTCCCAAACATGAAACCCCCTCCCACCTCCCTCCCCATAACATCTCTGTGGGTGATCCCCATGCACCAGCCCCAATCATGCTGTATCCTGCGTCAGACATAGACTGGCGATTCAATTCTTACATGATAGTATACATGATAGAATGCCATTCTCCCCAATCATCCCGCCCTCTCCCTCTCTCTCTGAGTCCAAAAGTCCGTTATACACAGCTGTGTCTTTTTTCCTGTCTTGCATACAGGGTCGTCATTGCCATCTTTCTAAATTCCATATATATGTGTTAGTATACTGTATTGGTGTTTTTCTTTCTGGCTTACTTCACTCTGTATAATCGGCTCCAGTTTCATCCATCTCATCAGAACTGATTCAAATGAATTCTTTTTAACGGCTGAGTAATACTCCATCGTGTATATGTACCAAAGCTTCCTTATCCATTCATCTGCTGATGGACATCTAGGTTGTTTCCATGTCCTGGCTATTATAAACAGTGCTGCGATGAACATTGGGGTACATGTGTCTCTTTCACTTCTGGTTTCCTCGGTGTGTATACCCAGCAGTGGGATTGCTGGGTCATAAGGTAGTTCTATTTGCAATTTTTTAAGGAATCTCCACACTGTTCTCCATAGTGGCTGTACTAGTTTGCATTCCCATCACTGTTGCATCCTGACCTGTATATATGTTTCTCAACAGGCAGATCAGGTGGTCTAGTATTTCCCATCTCTTTCAGAATTTTGCACAGTTTATTGTGATCCACACAGTCAAAGGCTTTGCATAGTCAATAAAGCAGAAATAGATGTTTTTCTGGAACTCTCTTGCTTTTTCCATGATCCAGCAGATGTTGGCAATTTGATCCCTGGTTCCCCTGCCTTTTCTAAAACCAGCTTGAACATCAGGAAGTTCCAAGTTCATGTATTGCTGAAGATTGGCTTAGAAAATTATGAGAATTACTGTACTAGCATGTGAGATGAGTGCAGTTGTATGGTAGTTTGAGCATTCTTTGACATTCCCTTTCTTTGAGATTGGAATGAAAACTGACCTTTTCCAGTCCTGTGGCCACTGCTGAGTTTTCCAAATTTGCTGGCATATTGAGTGCAGCACTTTCACAGCATCATCTTTCAGGATTTGAAATAGCTCAACTAGAATTCCATCATGTTCATAGTGATGCTTTCTAAGGCCCACTTGATTTCACATTCCAGGGTGTCCTGCTCTAGGTGAGTGATCACACCATCATGATTATCTGGACGTGAAGATCTTTTTTGTACAGTTCTTCTATGTATTCTTGCCACCTCTTCTTCATATCTTCTGCCTCTGTTAGGACCATAACATTTCTGTCCTTTATTGAGCCCATCTTTGCTTGAAATATTCCCTTGGTATTTCTAATTTTCTTGAAGAGATCTCTAGTCTTTCCCATTCTGTTGTTTTCCTCTATTTCTTTGCATTGATCTCTGAGAAAGGCTTGCTTATCTCTCCTTGCTATTTACCTGAGCTCAATTCTGAGACCATATCTCAGCTAGAATAAAGAAATTTTACCCACCTCCAGCCCAGAGCTACCCCGAGTCCGAAGTCAGGAACTGCTGGAAGGAGTCATCCCCCATTACAGGCCAGGGGCGACAGCTGGGAGGAGCCATCCCATGCCCAAGGCCAGGGGCAGCGGCCTGGAGGAGCAACCCCATGCCCAAGGAACAGAGGCTGCACAGGCACAGGACAGCCAAGAGGAGCTATCCTATGTTGAAGGTCAGGAAGGGCGGCAGTGAGGAGATATCCCTCATCCAAGGTAAGGAGCAGTGGCTGTACTTTGCTGGAGCAGTCGTGAAGAGATACCCCATGCCCAAAGTAAAAGAAACCCAAATAAGATGGTAGGTGTTGCAAGAGGGCATCAGAAGGCAGACACACTGAAACCATACTCACAGAAAACTAGTCAATCTAATCACACGAGGACCACAGCCTTCTCTAACTCAATGAAACTAAGCCATGCCTGTGGGGCAACCCAAGATGGGTGGGTCATGGTGGAGAGGTCTGACAGAATGTGGTCCACTGGAGAAGGGAATGGCAAAACACTTCAGTATTCTTGCCTTGAGAACCCCATGAACAGTATGAAAAGGCAAAATGATAGGATACTGAAAGAGGAACTCCCCAGGTTGGTAGGTGAACAATATGCCAATGGAGATCAGTGGAGAAATAACTCCAGAAAGAATGAAGGGATGGAGCCAAAGCAAAAACAATACCCAGCGGTGGATGTGACTGGTAATAGAAGCAAGGTTTGATACTGTAAAGAGCAATATTGCATAGGAACCTGAAATGTCAGGTCCATGAATCAAGGCAAATTGGAAGTGGTCAAACAAGAGATGGCAAGAGTGAACGTTGACATTCTAGGAATCAGCGAACTAAAATGGACTGGAATGGGTGAATTTAAATCAGATGACCATTCTATCTACTACTGTGGGCAGGAATCCCTTAGAAGAAATGGTGTAGCCATCATGGTCAACAAAAGAGTCTGAAATGCAGTACTTGGATGCAATCTCAAAAACAACAGAATGATCTCTGTTCATTTCCAAGGCAAACCATTCAATATCACAGTAATCCAAGTCTATGCCCTAACCAGTAATGCTGAAGAAGCTGAAGTTGAACAGTTCTATGAAGACTTACAAGACCTTTTAGAACTAACACCCCAAAAAGATGTCCTTTTCATTATAGGGGACTGGATGCAAAAGAGAGAAGTCAAGAAACACCTGGAGTAACAGACAAATTTGGCCTTGGAATGTGAAATGAAGCAGGGCAAAGACTAATAGAGTTTTGCCAAGAAAATGCACTTGTCATAGCAAACACCCTCTTCCAACAACACAAGAAGACTACACATGGACATCACCAGATGGTAAGCACAGAAATCAGATTGATTATATTCTTTGCAGCCGAAGATGGAGAAGCTCTATACAGTCAGAAAAAACAAGACCGGGAGCTGACTGTGGCTCAGATCATGAAATCCTTATTGGCAAATTCAGACTTAAATTGAAGAAAGTAGGGAAAACCACAAGACCATCCAGGTATGACCTAAATCAAATCCCTTATGATTATGCAGTGGAAGTGAGAAATAGTTTTAAGGGCCTAGATCTGATAGATAGAGTGCCTGATGAACTATGGAATGAGGTTCATGGCATTGTACAGGAGACAGGGATGAAGACCATCCCCATGGAAAAGAAATGCAAAAAAGCAAAATGGCTGTCTGGGGAGGCCTTACAAATAGCTGTGAAAAGTAAAGTCAGGAACAAGACAAGGGTGCCCACTTTCACCGCTACTATTCAACATAGTCTGGAAGTTTTGGCCACAGCAATCAGAGCAGAAAAAGAAATAAAAGGAATCCAAATTGGAAAAGAAGAAGTAAAACTTTCACTGTTTGCAGACGACATGATCCTCTACATGGAAAACCCTAAAGACTCCACCAGAAAATTACTAGAGCTCATCAATGAATATAGTAAAGTTGCAGGATATAAAATCAACACACAGAAATCCCTTGCATTCCTATACACTAATAATGAGAAAGTAGAAAAAGAAATTAAGGAAAAAATTCCATTCACCATTGCAATGAAAAGAATAAAATACTTAGGAATATATCTACCCAAAGAAACTAAAGACCTATATATAGAAAACTATAAAACACTGATGAAAGAAATCAAAGAGGACACTAATAGATGGAGAAATATACCATGTTCATGGATTGGAAGAATCAATATAGTGAAAATGACTATACTACCCAAAGCAATTTACAAATTCAATGCAATCCCTATCAAGCTACCAACGGTATTTTTCACAGAACTAGAACAAATAATTTCAAGATTTGTATGGAAATACAAAAAACCTCGAATTGCCAAAGCAATCTTGAGAAAGAAGAATGGAACTGGAGGAATCAACTTGCCTGACTTCAGGCTCTACTACAAAGCCACAGTCATCAAAACAGTATGGTACTGGCACAAAGACAGACATATAGATCAATGGAACAAAATAGAAAGCCCAGAGATAAATCCACACACATATGGACACCTTATCTTTGACAAAGGAGGCAAGAATATACAATGGAGTAAAGACAATCTCTTTAACAAGTGGTGCTGGGAAAACTGGTCAACCACTTGTAAAAGAATGAAACTAGATCACTTTCTAACACCGCACACAAAAATAAACTCAAAATGGATTAAAGATCTAAATGTAAGACCAGAAACTATAAAACTCCTAGAGGAGAACATAGGCAAAACACTCTCCGACATAAATCACAGCAGGATCCTCTATGATCCACCTCCCAGAATTCTGGTAATAAAAGCAAAAATAAACAAATGGGATCTAATTAAAATTAAAAGCTTCTGCACAACAAAGGAAACTATAAGCAAGGTGAAAAGACAGCATTCTGAATGGGAGAAAATAATAGCAAATGAAGCAACTGACAAACAACTAATCTCAAAAATATATAAGCAACTTATGAAGCTCAATTCCTGAAAAATAAATGACCCAATCAAAAAATGGGCCAAAGAACTAAATAGACATGTCTCCAAAGAAGACATACAGATGGCTAACAAACACATGAAAAGATGCTCAACATCACTCATTATCAGAAATGCAAATCAAAACCACAATGAGGTACCACTTCACACCAGTCAGAATGGCTGCGATCCAAAAATCTGCAAGCAATAAATGCTGGAGAGGGTGTGGAGAAAAGGGAACCCTCCTACACTGTTGGTGGGAATGCAAACTAGTACAGCCACTATGGAGAACAGTGTGGAGATTCCTTAAAAAATTGCAAATAGAACTACCTTATGACCCAGCAATCCCCACCGAGGAAACCAGAATTGAAAGAGACACATGTACCCCAATGTTCATCGCAGCATTGTTTATAATAGCCAGGACATGGAAACAACCTAGATGTCCATCAGCAGATGAATGAATAAGAAAGATTTGGTACATATACACAATGGAGTATTACTCAGCCGTTAAAAAGAATTCATTTGAATCAGTTCTGATGAGATGGATGAAACTGGATCCGATTATACAGAGTGAAGTAAGCCAGAAAGAAAAACACCAATACAGTATACTAACACATATATATGGAATCTAGAAAGATGGCAAAGACGACCCTGTATGCAAGACAGGAAAAAAGACACAGCTGTGTATAACGGACTTTTGGACTCAGAGGGAGAGGGGGAGGGAGAGGGTGGGATGATTTTGGAGAATGGCATTCTATCATGTATACTATCATGTAAGAATTGAATCGCCAGTCCATGTCTGACGCAGGATACAGCATGCTTGGGGTTGGTGCATGGGGATGACCCACTGAGATGTTATGGGGAGGGAGGTGGGAGGGGGGTTCATGTTTGGGAACACATGTAAGAATTAAATATTTTAAAATTAAAAAAAAATAAAATAAAATAAAAAAAGAATAAATCCCTACTCAAAGTAGTAAAAGTCTCTCATTTAAAAAAAAAAAAAAAGGCAAAGGAGAAAAAGGAAAGATATAAGCATCTGAAGGCAGAGTTCCAAAGAATAGCAAGAAGAGATAAGAAAGCCTTCTTCAGCGATCAATGCAAAGATATAGAGGAAAACAACAGAATGGAAAAGACTAGAGATCTCTTCAAGAAAGTTAGAGATACCAAGGGAATATTTCATTCAAAGATGGGCTCGATAAAGGACAGGAATGCTATGGACCTAACAGAAGCAGAGGATATTAAGAAGAGGTGGCAAGAATACACAGAAGAACTGCACAAAAAAAGATCTTCACGACCAAGATAATCACAATGGTGTGATCACGCATCTAGAGCCATATATCCTGGAATGTGAAGCCAAGTGGGCCTTAGAAAGTATCACTATGAACAAAGCTACTGGAAGTGATGGAAATCCAGTTGAGCTATTTCAAATCCTGAGAGATGATGCTGTGAATGTGCGGCACTCAATATGTCAGCAAATTTGAAAAACTCAGCAGTGGCCACAGGACTGGAAAATGTCAGTTTTCATTCCAATCCCAAAGAAAGGCAATGCAAAAGAATGCTCAAACTACCACACAATTGCACTCATCTCACACGCTAGTAAAGTAATGCTCAAAATTCTCCAAACCAGGCTTAAGCAATACATGAACTTGGAACTTCCTGATGTTGAAGCTGGTTTTAAAAAAGGCAGAGGAACCAGAGATCAAATTGTCAACATCCACTGGATCACGGAAAAAGCAAGAGAGTTCCAGAAAAACATCTATTTCTGCTTTATTGAATATGCCAAAGCTTTTGACTGTGTGGATCACAATAAACTGTGGAAAATTCTGAGAGAGATGGAAATACCAGACCACCTGACCTGCCTCTTGAGAAATCTGTATGCAGGTCAGGAAACAACAGTTAGAACTGGACATGGAACAACAGACTGGTTCCAAATAGGCAAAGGAGTACATCAAGGCTGTATATTGTCACCCTGCTTATTTAACTTATATGCAGAGTACATCATGAGAAACACTGGGCTGGAAGAAATACAAGCTGGAGTCAAGATTGCCAGGGGTAATATCAATAACTTCAGATATGCAGATGACACTACCCTTATGGCAGAAAGTGAAGAGAAACTAAAAAACCTCTTGATGAAAGTGAAAGAGAGTGAAAAAGTTGGCTTAAAGCTCAACGTTCAGAAAACGAAGATCATGGCATCTGGTCCCATCACTTCATGGGAAATAGATAGGGAAACAGTGAAAACAGTGTCAGACTTTATTTATCACTGCAGGTGGTGGCTGCAGCCATGAAATTAAGAGACACTTGCTCCTTGGAAGAAAAGTTATGACCAACCTAGAGAGTATATTCAAAAGCAGAGACATTACTTTGCCGACTAAGGTCCATCTAGTCTAGGCTATGGTTTTTCCAGTGGTCATCTATGGATGTAAGAGTTGGACTGTGAAGATAGCTGAGCACTGAAGAATTGATGCTTTTGAACTGTGGTGTTGGAGAAGACTCTTGAGAGTCCCTTGGACTACAAGGAGATCCAACCAGTCCATTCTGAAGGAGATCAGCCCTGGGATTAATTTGGAAGGAATGAAGCTAAAGCTGAAACTCCAGTACTTTGACCACCTCATGCAAAGAGTTGACTCATTGGAAAAGACTCTCATGCTGGGAGGGATTGGGGGCAAGAGGAGAAGGGGACGACAGAGGATGAGATGGCTGGATGGCATCACTGACTCGATGGATGTGAGTCTGAGTGAACTCTGGGAGTTGGTGATGGACAGGAGGCCTGGTGTGCTGTGATTCCTGGGGTTGCAACGAGTCGGACACGACTGAGTGACTGGACTGAACTGAGCCCCTTGGGGTTTCTCTTGTGGCTCAGCTGCTAAAGTATTCACCTGCAATGCAGGAGACCTGGATTCCATCCCTGGGTTGGGAAAATCCCCTGGAGAAGGAAAAGGCCACACAGTCCAGTATTCTGGCCTGGAGAATTCCATGGACTGTAAAGTCCATGGGGTTACAAAGAGTCTGACACAACTCAGCGACTTTCACTTTCTTTGCAGCCCCTTACGCTTTCCTGTTTTACCTGAGGAGGGAAGAAGAAACACATTTCAGCAGGGGGTAGGAATTCAAGAAAATAGATTGGGAATGTTGCCAGGAAAGTCAGCAAGGAGTAAAATCTGTTTGAATTGAAGAGGCAGGGGTTGGGTGGGGAATTGGAGATCATTTTGAAGTCTACAGTGCAGAGACACACGTCCCACTAAATGGCTTAGACTTATTTAGAAGATTATAGAATGCTCCTCCTCCCCAAATCAACTACCCCACTGGGATTTGTGATAATAATAATGAATTACAGTTGAAAAGCTGTGGTGGTGGAGAAGACTCTTGCAAGTCCCTTGAACTGTAAGGAGATTAAACCAGCCCTGAATATTCATTGAAAGGACTGATTCTGAAGCTGAAGCTCCAGTACTTTGGCCACCTGATGAGTAGAACCAACTCATTAGAAAAGACCCTGATGCTGGGAAAGATTGAAGACAGGAGGAGAAGGGGATGACAGAAGACAGGATGGTTGGATGGCATCACTGACTCAATGGACAAGAGTTTGAGCAACCTCCCAGAGATGGCGAAAGACAGAGAAGCCTGGTGTGCTGCAGTCCATGGGGTCACAAAGAGTCAGACACAACTCAGTGACTGAACAACAACAACAGTCGAAAGAATAGCAAGATGTAGGTTTTTGAGGAAGAATTCTTAGATAATTCCACAATATAGAGTACAGAGTAGAGACAAAAATGAAAGCTGAAGAGAAATTTGATGCCTCAGACACTCACAGCTAATGTTGGCTAGATTCTAGTACGATTAACATAATACTTAAGTTAAAATGCTGTTTACTGGGATTTCTTTTATCTGATATTACAGATAAAAGCACATTGTGAGGAGACAAAGCAAGCATCAGAATCAAACTCAGTTATGACACAGATTTTGGAATTATCACCCAGGAAATTTAAAATAACCAAGAATAACATGTTAATAGATCTGTTGTAAAGGAAGACAGCATACAAGGATACAATGATCATGTAAGGGGATACAGCAATTCTAAGAATATGTTAAATTTTTTTAAAAAAGGATTCATTAGAAATTTTAAAACAATAAAGATAGCAACAGAAATGAATAACTTTTACTTGTCCTTATGTGGACAAGACATGGCTAAAGGAAAAATCAAAGAACCTGAACCTAGGTCAATATTCTTCCTTTAGCCATGTCAAGCCCACTTTAGGGCCAGTAAAATTATTCATTTCTGTTACCATCACTACTTTTTTTTTTTAATTTCTAATAAATACTCTGTTTTGTTTATTCTTCTAATGTATTCTTTTTTAAAAAATATAAATTTTTTATTTTAATTGGAGGTTAATTACTTTACAATATTGTATTGGTTTTGCCATACATCAACATGAATCCACCACAGGCATACACGTGTTCCCCATCCTGAACCTCCCTCCCTCCCTCCTCCCTCCCCGTACAATATTCTTTTGATTCAAATAAAAATAATAACAAAAAAACAACAAAACTGAAAGCATAATAGTACCTAGAAGATCTGTGGGATAATATTAAAAGATATATTTGTAATTGGAATATCAAAGTAGAGTAAACAATGAACAGACAGAAAACATAATTGAAGTCACAATGACAGAGAATTCTCTAAAATTACAGATACTATATCATAGGTCCAGGAACCTCAATGGACACCAACTGGGATAAATACCAACAATGATACACCAAATAATATATTCAAACTGCAGTAAACTAAAGAAAAAGAAACATTTGTAAAGGCATTTAAGGGATGGAGGAGTATCTTACATATAGTGAAATGAATATAAGGAGAGCAGGCTTTTCATTGAAAACAATGCAAGACAGAAGACAGAGGAGCAACACTTTAAAATGATTGAAAAATAATACTGTCAAATTGTGATTCTTTTTTTATTGGAGTATAGCTGATTGACAATGGTGAGTTTCAGGGGTACAACAAGTCGATTCAGTTATACATACAAGTATGTATTCTTTTTCAAATTCTTTTCCCACTTAGATTATTATAGAATATTGAACAGAGTTCCCTATGCTATACAGTAGGTCCTTGTTGGCAACCTAAATGTCCATTGACAGATGAAGGGACCAATTAGGATTCTGAATCAACAAATATGTTTAAAAATGAAAGTGAAATAATGAAATATTAAGACATCCAAATCTGACATTAAATTATCACCAGAAGACTCAAATTTAATAAAAGAAGCCCATCAGACAGAAAAAAATATGTATACCAGTTGAAAATCTGTATCTGGGTAAAGAAAGGAAGAAGACTGGAGGTGATTTACATTTGGGGAATATATCATTTGTTTGCATTGTAAAAACTACAGGGTAAACTGTGAAGACTATGAGTGATTTTCATATGTGTTATGTCACAATTTTTATTCAATAGCTTCCAGATAGAGGCCACATTATAATGTGCCTAATTTTTCTGTTGCCTGATTTTTTTTCTGGTATATCAACCATTCTTTTCTGGGTTTTGTTGTTACTGTTTTTCATTTGCCACTGCTTTAGCTAAAATACATTGTAGTAATTCTGTCCCTTCCACCCCTGAAATTTGTTGTAGTTTATTATTATTTCTTTTATTTGCTTTGTTTCATTTTGTTTTGGCTGCACTGGGTCTTCACTGTGATGCACAGGCTTTGTTGCTATGCACAGGTTCTCTAGTAGCAGCAAGCAAGGGGGTTGCTCTCTAGTTGCTGAAGGCAAACTTCTCATTGTGGTGGCTTCTCTTCTTGTGGACCATGGGCTCTAGGGCAGGCAAGTTTCAGTAGTTGTGGCTTGCAGGCTATAGAGTGTGGGCTCAGTAGTTGTGGCACATGGGCTCAGTTGCCCCATGGCATGTGGGATCCTAGTTCCCAGACCAGAGATTGAACCCGTGTCCCCTTTCAATAAAGCAGTCTGTTAGAGTAAGAAGAACAATCTGTTTTATACCTTATATTCTGCTCTGCTCCCAAGAAAAATGTCTGAGGCTTGGATCTGCAGTTGGACTTGGGTATAGTGGTGCACTTCTCACTGGATGGCATCACTGCTTTGATAGTGAAGTGTTCAGTGGACAGAAAACAACAGTCTTAGATCTTCTGTGCTTGCCTCTGTTGGCATGGAAGCATTGCTAAAGGAAAGATGCTCAGTTCCATGCCTGAGGCAGACTTTCTGTCCCACAGGTGAGTGCTGCATGAAAGATGAGATTTTATGGTAATCAGCTACACTCACCTAGACTTAACCTCAGCAACAAATCCTAAAGGCAGGATGAGAAATACTGACATCCTACCCAACCCATTAAGAGAGCTCTCCATCTGGGCATTGACAGGACAGGGAGCCCTTTGTCTCTAGCTCTAACAGTCTGGACTGAGATTTTCTTCTAGCTGAACTGGAAATGTGAGTGGAAGAAATAGGTCTCAGCTCAAAAACTGCAAGTTCTCACTGTTCTTGACAAACATTGGTAAAATTTATTGAGTAGGAGTTCCTTCATTTGCTCAACAGGCAAATGATATGGTGGATGTCATTCCAAACCATCACAATGAAGCGAATATTGCAATAGTGTGAGTCATACAAATTTTTTGGTTTCCTAGTGCATGGGTTCCTAGTACATGATGTATGTTATGCTTACATTATACTATAGCTTAACAGAACTATAATAGCATCATATCTTTAAAAAGTATACTGCTGCTGCTAAGTCACTTCAGTCGTGTCTGACTCTGTGAGGCCCCATAGATGGCAGCCCACGAGGCTCCCCTGTCCCTGGGATTCTCCAGGCAAGAACACTGGAGTGGGTTACCATTTGCTTCTCCAATGCATGAAAGTGAAAAAGGAACGTGAAGTCGCTCAATCGTGTCCGACTCTTAGCGACGCCATGGACTGCAGCCCACCAGTCTCCTCCATTCATGGGATTTTCCAGGCAAGAGTACTGGAGTGAGGTGCCATTGCCTTCTCTGAAAAAGTATACATATGTTAATTTTAAGATACTTCATTACTAAAAATTACTAGCAATCATATGAGCTTTTAGCAAGCCATAGTAATAACATCAAAGATCATTGATCACAGTAGCATGACAAATAATATATTACCAAAAAGTGACATGGACATGAAGTAGACAATGCCTTTGGGAAAATGGCACTGATAACTTCCTGGATACATGATTTTCATAAGCTTTCAATTTTGAAAATGTACAATAACTGTAAAGTACAATGAAGTGAAGAACAGTAAAACAAGGTATGCCAGCATACCCATGGGACCATTTCCAAAGACTATTGATATATATATACATGCTAGAGACCATTTCCAGAGACTACTGATATGTATGTATATATATATATGTATATTGGAGAAGGCGATGGCACCCCACTCCAGTACTCTTGCCTGGAAAATCCCATGGAAAGAGGAGCCTGGTAGGCTGCAGTCCATGGGGTCGCTGAGGGTTGGACACTGTCCCTCACTTCACTTTCACTTTTCACTTTCATGCATTGGAGAAGGAAATGGCAATCCACTCCAGTGTTCTTGCCTGGAGAATCCCAGGGACGGGGGAGCCTGGTGGGCTGCCATCTATGGGGTCGCACAGAGTTGGACATGACGGAAGTGACTTAGCATATATATATACATATATGTGTGCTAAACTCTAATACTGCAAAGAAATTCTTAACATCTAGTGTTCAGTTAAAACAGAAAATAAAAAACTTAAGTGCTTGGATTTTAACTTGATCAAATGAATTATAATATAGAATTAACTAGGAAGAAATAAAATGAAGAAGCAGAGTGATTACTTTTGTACATTAAATTTTTAAAAAGTTTAGAACTCATCCAGTACCTTAATTTATTCTGAAGGCAGCAAACAGGCAGATAATGAATTAAAAAGAATCTATGACCAACTGTAATAGAGGTTACAAAATCCATCCATATACTTATAATCAAGTCATTTGGTTCTTCATTCAGAATCAGTTTGCTTTGTTTAATGTACACAAAATTCCAACAATTTAGTTATCTTGTTTTGAAACCCAAAGCTGATTAAAAGCAGCTACTTTGAAGGTGAATAAATTCTACTGCTGTAAAATTTATTAGCAGAATAGAATAGACCTTTTTAGTATAGGGGAAATAATCTGCAATAAATAATAATTTATGTTAGTAATGATAATCTTAATAAAAATCATTAAAATATGATTTATATATTACTTTAGAAGACTGTGAGGCATATGATACATTTTATAAGTACTTCCTACCAAATCAACTCAAAATTCAACTCAAAATTGTGAGTGCTCTATAGAGATTGAATTCTCAGCTCTACAGAAAATTTGGATCTAAAGTAACACATTTCCTAAAATTCCAGCTAGCCAGAACTTACTGAATTATTCATGCATCTTTAGTTTCAACCCTAATCTCCATTGTTCTAAAACAAATAAATTGAAGAACACATTTGAAATCACATATACAGTATTATAAATTTTATTTTCATATCTCATCTAGAACAATTAAAAAAGAAGATATTTAACATTTGCCTGAAACAAGTGTAATTGTTTATGGATTAAACATATAAAATCATTAAAATCCATTTCTTTTTCAAAGACTGAATTCTTAACAGAGTTGTAGAAATATAGAAATGTGGATCTATGAAACCTAATTGCCATGTAAGTTACACTCAATTCAGTATTTTGGTAAGTTCTTAAAAATAACTAAAAGATTAGCAAAATATGCCAAGCACCAAAACTGACATTACAAGCTCCATGTAGTTTACTGATGGAGAGGATTCTTAGCCCTCTGTAAGTTATTTATTTTTATTTTAGACACATTAGGAATGCTTGGCAGTGTGGTTTAGCCATGTTGGTACTTACAGGAAAAAGGTATATGGCATAACATACTTCAGCAGGCCCAGATGCTATGTTTCTGTCTTATTACACTGCTACACTCTTTATGATGACATTAAAAGGTTAAATTATGTTCAGTTCAGTTCAGTTCAGTCTCTCAGTTGTGTCCAACTCTTTACGACCGCATGAATCGCAGCACGCCAGGCCTCCCCTCCCGGTCCATCACCAACTCCCGGAGTCCACTCAGACTCACATCCATCGAGTCAGTGATGCCATCCAGCCATCTCATCCTCTGTCGTCCCCTTCTCCTCTTGCCCCCAATCCCTCCCAGCATCAGAGTCTTTTCCAATGAGTCAACTCTTTGCATGAGGTGGCCAAAGTACTGGAGTTTCAGCTTTAGCATCATTCCTTCCAAAGAAATCCCAGGACTGATCTTCAGAATGGACTGGTTGGATCTCCTTGCAGTCCAAGGGACTCTCAAGAGTCTTCTCCAACACCACAGTTCAAAAGCATCAATTCTTCGGCACTCAGCTTTCTTCATAGTCCAACTCTCACATCCATACATGACCACTGGAAAAACCATAGCCTTGACTAGATGGAACTTTGTTGGCAAAGTAACGTCTCTGCTTTTCAACATGCTATCTAGGTTGGTCATAACTTTTCTTCCAAGGAGTAAGTGTCTTTTAATTTCATGGCTGCAGTCATCATCTGCAGTGATTTGGAGCCCAAAAAAATAAAGTCTGACACTGTTTCCCCATCTATTTCCCATGATGTGATGGGACCAGATGCCATAATCTTTGTTTTCTGAATGTTGAGCTTTAAGCCAACTTTTTCACTCTCCACTTTCACTTTCATCAAGAGGCTTTTTAGTTCCTCTTCACTTTCTGCCATCAGGGTGGTGTCATCTGCATATCTGAGGTTATTGATATTTCTCTAGGGAAAGTGAGGAAATAGAAAATACATATTAGAAACTTTTTTCTTCAAATAAGTTGAAATAAACTGGATGATCAAATGAATTTATCCTGGGTTACCTAAAAAATTAACATATGTAAATTAATTGGCCATCAGTAATAACCAGTAAAAGAATTATTACCAGGGTTTGGATACTGTTTCCATGTTTCCTCTTTCAAAACTCTTTGTGACTTAACTTTTAATACAAGCATCAATTACACAGATGTCTTCTTAAAAATAGAAATGGAAACATAAATAAATCTTATGCTTTGATAAAAAGGAGTATCTGATAAGTGACTTTTTGTGTCCTCTAAAGAAATAAAACCTGGCTGATATCATTATCACCTTACAGAAAAATGCAAATGTGAAAAATTCTGTTCATAAACACAATGCAATGTCTCTGTTTAGTCACTGAATTGCACATTTATTTCAAAATAATTGGCAATGAATGTTTTTCTAATGCAACCTCAGATTTCATGCACTATGCCTTAGAGAGACTATAAGAATCACCACCAAATGGAGGAAAATATCTAGCTTGAAATACAGCATCCAGAATAAGCAAGGAAATAGAACTAATAGAAAACAGAAATAATGTCTGAAACAGAAGAAAACTATAAAGCTTAGAGATGAGAGAAAACATTGAACTAATGTAAGGAAAATAAGAAAGAAAAAACATTAAACATTAGAAATATATGATACATATATTCTAATTTTAAAGTTCAGTAAAAAGTTTGAAAGTGCAGAAAAGGAAAATTTTGCAGAAAAAGGAAAAAAGGAAGAAAGACTATAGAAAAAGTGAAAATAGAAGTTGAAAATCAATCTAGGAGAATTAGAAATAATTTGTCCAAATTCGTGTCCATTGAGTTGGTGATGCTATCTAACCATCTCACTTGGAACAATTAGTAGCAGATAAAATAAAGAGGACAAAAATTACAAACATATATTGTATATTTTTGTATATAGAACAGCCTTGTCATGGAGAAGGGGCTTGCATAACTCACTGAAGCTATCAACCATGCCTTGCAGGGCTACTCAAGACAGAAGGGTCATAGAGAAGAGTTCTAACAAAACATGATTCACTGTAGGATGAAATGGTAACCCACTCCAGGATTCTTGCCTGCCCCATGGACAGTATGAAAAGGCAAAAAGATATGACACCAAAAGATGAGCCCCCCAGGTCTAAAGATGTCTAATATGCTACTGAGGAAGAGCAGAGAAGAGTTATTAATAGCTCCAAGTGAGATTGTTAGATAGCATCACCAACTCAATGGACATGAATTTCAATAAACTCTGGGAAATAGTGGTGCACAGAGAAGCCTGGCATTTTGAAGTCTGTGGGGTCACAAAGAGTTGGACAAGACTTAGTGACTAGACAACAATAATAATATTTGAGTTGATTAAAGAAGCTGATTATGGAGTGGTAATAATTGTAAAGCATTATTTTTAATAAATTTTTATTGAAGGATAATTGCTTTAAAGAATTTTTCTGTTTGCTGTTTTCTGTCAAACCTCAACATGAATCAGCCATAGGTATAAATATATCCTCTCCCTTTTGAAACTCCCTCCCATCTGCCTCCCCATTCCAACTCTCTAGGTTGATACAGATCCCCTCTTTGAGTCCTGAGCCATACAGCAAATTTTCATTGGCTATTTATTTTACATATGGTAATGTAAGTTTCCATGTTACTCTTTCCATACATTTCACCCTCTCCTCCCGTCTTCCCATGTCCATAAGCCTATTCCCTATGTCTGTTTCTCCATTGTTGTGCTGGAAATAAATTCTTCCTGGTACCATTTTTCTAGGTTTCTATATATGTATTAGAATATGGCATTTATCTTTCTCTTTCTGACTCACCTCACTCTATATAATAGGTTCTAGGTTCATCCACCTCATTAGAACTGACTCAGATTCATTCCTTTTATTGCCTGAGTAATATTCCATTGTGTATACATACCACTACTTCTTTATCCATTCATCTGTCGATGGACATCTAGGTTGCATCCATGTTCTAGCTATTGTAAATAGTGCTGCAGTGAACAATGGGATATATGTGTCTCTTTCAACTTTGGTTTCCTCCAGATATATGCTTAGGAGTGGAATTGCTGGGTCATATGGTGGTTTTATTCCTAGCTTTTTAAGGAATCTCCATACTGTCTTCAATAGTGGCTGTATCAAATTTCATTCCCACCAACAGTGCAAGAGTGTTCCCTTTTCTCCACACTCTCTCCAGCATTTACTGTTTGTAGATCAAGCTGGAATAAAGATTGCTGGGAAAAATATCTATAACCTCAGATATGCAGATGACACCACCCTTTTGGCAGAAAGTGAAGAGCAACTAAAAAGCCTCTTGATGAAAGTGAAAGAGGAGAGCGAAAAAGTTGGCTTAAAGCTCAACATTCAGAAAACGAAGATCATGGCATCTGGTCCCATCACTTCATGGGGAATAGATGGGGAAACAGTGGAAACAGTGGCAGACTATTTTTGGGGGGCTCCAAAATCACTGCAGATGGTGACTGTAGCCATGAAATGAAAAGACTCTTTCTCGTTGGAAGAAAAGTTATGACCAACCTAGATAGTATATTCAGAAGCAGAGACATTACTTTGCCGACTAAAGTCCATCTAGTCAAGCCTATGGTTTTTCCAGTGGTCATGTATGGATGTGAGAGTTGGACTGTGAAGAAGGCTGAGTGCCGAAGAATTGATGCTTTTGAACTGTGGTGTTGGAGAAGACTCCTGAGAGTCCCTTGGACTGCAAGGAGATCCAACCAGTCCATTCTGAAGGAGATCAACCCTGGGATTTCTTTGGAAGGAATGATGCTAAAGCTGAAGTTCCAGTACTTCGGCCACCTCATGCAAAGAGTTGACTCATTGGAAAAGACTCTGATGGTGGGAGGGATTGGGGGGCAGGAGAAGGGGACGACCAAGGATGAGATGGCTGGATGGCATCACGGACTCGATGTATGTAAGTCTGAGTGAGCTCCAGGAGATGGTGATGGACAGGGAGGCCTGGTGTGCTGTGATTCATGGGGTCGCAAAGAGTTGGACACGACTAAGCGACTGAACTGAACTGAGACTTTTTGTTGAGGGCCATTCTGACAGGTGTGAGATGATATCTCATTGTAGTTTTGATTTGCATTTCTCTAATAATGGCTGATGTTGAGCATCTTTTCATGTGTTTGTTAACCATCTGTATGTCTTCTTTTTTTTTTAATCTTTTATTTTATTTTATTTATTTTTTTCCTTAGAACAGAGTTTATTTTTTTTTTAATCTTTAATTCTTACATGTGTTCCCAAACATGAAACCCCCTCCCACCTCCCTCCCCATAACATCTCTGTGGGTCATCCCCATGCACCAACCCCAAGCATGCTGTATCCTGCGTCAGACATAGACTGGCGATTCAATTCTTACATGATAGTATACATGATAGAATGCCATTCTCCAAAATCATCCCACCCTCTCCCTCTCCCTCTGAGTCCAAAAGTCCGTTATACACAGCTGTGTCTTTTTTCCTGTCTTGCATACAGGGTTGTCATTGCCATCTTTCTAACTTCCATATATATGTGTTAGTATACTGTATTGGTGTTTTTCTTTCTGGCTTACTTCACTCTGTATAATCAGCTCCAGTTTCATCCATCTCATCAGAACTGACTCAAATGAATTCTTTTTAATGGCTGAGTAATACTCCATTGTGTATATGTACCAAAGCTTTCTTATCCATTCATCTGCTGATGGACATCTAGGTTGTTTCCATGTCCTGGCTATTATAAACAGTGCTGCGATGAACATTGGGGTACATGTGTCTCTTTCAATTCTGGTTTCCTCGGTGTGTATGCCCAGCAGTGGGATTGCTGGGTCATAAGGAAGTTCTATTTACAGGAGAAAAACTACTAAAAATTCCAACATATGGAGGTTGAACAACACACTTCTGAATAACCAACGAATCACAGAAGAAATCAAAAAAGAAATCAAAATATGCATAGAAACTAATGAAAATGAAAACACAACAACCCAAAACCTGTGGGACACTATAAAAGCAGTGCTAAGAGGAAAGTTCATAGCAATACAGGCATACCTCAAGAAACAAGAAAAAAGTCAAATAAATAACCTAACTCTACAACTAAAGCAACTAGAAAAGGAAGAATTGGAGAACCCCAGAGTTAGTAGAAGGAAAGAAATCTTAAAAATTAGGGCAGAAATAAATGCAAAAGAAACAAAAGAGACCATAGCAAAAATCAACAAGGCCAAAAGCTGGTTCTTTGAAGGATAAATAAAATTGACAAACCACTAGCCAGACTCATCAAGAAACAAAGAGAGAAAAATCAAATCAATAAAATTAGAAATGAAAATGGAGAGATCACAACAGACAACACAGAAATACAAAGGATCATAAGAGACTACTATCAGCAGTTGTATGCCAATAAAATGGACAACGTGGAAGAAATGGACAAATTCTTAGAAAAGTACAATTTTCCAAAACTGAACCAGGAAGAAATAGAAAATCTTAACAGACCCATCACAAGCATGGAAATTGAAACTGTAATCACAAATCTTCCAGCAAACAAAAGCCCAGGTCCAGACGGCTTCACAGCTGAATTCTACCAAAAATTTAGAGAAGAGCTAACACCTATCCTACTCAAAGTCTTCCAGAAAATTGCAGAGGAAGGTAAACTTCCAAACTCATTCTATGAGGCCACCATCACCCTAATACCAAAACCTGACAAAGATGTCACAAAAAAAGAAAACTACAGGCCAATATCACTGATGAACATAGATGCAAAAATCCTCAACAAAATTCTAGCAATCAGAATCCAACAACACATTAAAAAGATCATACACCATGACCAAGTGGGCTTTATCCCAGGGATGCAAGGATTCTTCAATATCCACATCTGTATGTCTTCTTTGGAGAAATGTCTGTTTGGGTCATTTTCCCACTTTTTATTGGGTTGTGTGCTTTTCTGGTATTGAGTTATATAAGCTACTTTTATATTTTGGAAATTAATCCTTTGTCAGTTGTTTCATTTGCTATTATTTTCTCCCATCTTGAGGGCTGTCTTTTCACTTTGCTTCTAGTTTCCTTTACTGTCCTAAAGCTTTTAAGTTTAATCAGGTCCCACTTGTTTACTTTTGCTTTTATTTCAATTACTCTGGGAGGTTGGTCATAGAGTATCTTGCTTTGATTTATGTCTTCGAGTGTTCTGCCTATGTTTTCTTCTTAGAGTTTTATAGTTTCTGGTCTTACATTTAGGTCTTTAATCCATATTGAGTTTATCTCTGTGTATGGTGTTAGGAAGTGTTTTAATTTCATTCTTTTACATGTAGCTGTCCAGTTTTCCTAGCACCATTTATTAAAGAGTCTGTCTTTGTCCCATTGTATATTCTTGCCTCCTTTGTCAAAAATAAGGTACCCATAGGTGCATGGGTTTATTTCTGGTCTATCTTGTTCCATTGGTCTACATTTCTGTATTATTTTTATTAAGTGTAACACTGATATTCTTTGTAAATATCTTTTCTATTAATTATGAGTATTGAAATGTTTATACACAAAATAAAGCAGTATCTATTGTGTTTTCAAATATTCTCACAAAGAGGAAGAGAGGGATGAAAGGAGAGTAGCAAACATTGATAACTGAGTTGGATAATAACTCAATAATTGAGTTATTGGCATGAAGATGGTTATTATGTTGCCCTTTTTAATTCTGCATATATTCAAAAACTGTGCCTAATAAATGTTAATGGATATATGATGCAAGAAAATACACAGAAATAATTTTTATAACTTGCAAGTGCTCACCATGTCTCCAGTAAAATGAATTAGAAAAGCCTCCCACCTGGTCATTTCATTTTGAAACACCCTGCTAGAGATTAAAAAAAAAAAAAAAAAAAGATCCTAACAGTGGGAGAGAGGGAGGGAAGGAAGAACTGAAAAGAAAGAAATAAAGAAAAAGAACTATGGGTCCTGTAGGACAGAGGCATAGGCAAATCTCACCATGTGTGTTTGCAAACACTATATAGATAGATTATCAAAAGAGCAACCAAATCCATTCAAATATAAATGTTCAGAATTTCTAGTCCAGAGAATCTAATCAAATTCCTCTAACATGTAAGTGAGGAAATAATTATTTGAAGACTACAGAGCCAGCTTGGGGGCCAACCCTGGAAAATAGCTCCCAAATGCACAGAAAACAGGTGAATGCACTTAGTAGTAACTAAGAGCACTGGTGGAGAACACAAATAAATCACCCCCAGACACCATCAGTTCAGTTCAGTCACTCAGTCATGTCCAACTCTTTGTGACCCCATGGACTACAGCACACAAGGCTTCCCTGTCCATCACCAATTTCCGGAGCTTGCTCAAATTCATGTCCATTGAATCAGTGATGCCATCCAACTATCTCATCCTCTGACATCTCTTTCTCCTGCCTTTAATCCTTCTCAGCATCAGCGGCTTTTCCAGTCAGTCATTTCCTAGCATCAGGTGGCCAAAGTATTGGAGTTTCAAGTTCAACATCAGTCCTCCTAATGAATATTCAGGACTGATTAGCTTTAGGATTGACTGGTTGCATCTCCTTGCAGTCCAAGGGACTCTCAAGAGTCTTCTCCAACACCACAGTTCAAAGCATCAATTCTTTAATGCTCAGCTTTCTTAATGGTCCAATTCTCACATCCATACATGACTACTGGAAAAACCATACCTTTCACAAGACAGACATTTGTCAGCAAAGTAATATCTCTGCTTTTTAATATGTTGTCTAGATTGGTCGTAGCTTTTCTTCCAAGGAGCAAGTGTCTCTTAATTTCATGGCTGCAATCACCATCTGCAGTGATTTTGGAGCCCCCCAAAATAAAGTCATTCACTGTTTCCATTGTTTCCACATCTATTTCCCATGAAGTGATGGACCAGTAGGCATGATCCTAGTATTCTGAATGTTGAGCTTTAAGCCAACTCTTTCACTCTTGTCTTTCACTGTCATCAAGAGGCTCTTTAGTCTTCACTTTCTGCCATAAGGGTGGTGTCATCTGTGTATCTGAGGTTATTGATATTTCTCCTGGCAATCTTGATTCCGGCTTGTTCTTCATCCAGCCCTACATTTCATATGATGTAGTCTGCATATAAGTTATATAAGCAGGGTCCCATCTTGAAGGAGGCATTCCTGAGGGTGGGGTGGAGACTGATGCATTAGAGCCTTGCATCCTGGGTACCTGAGGGGAAGGACTGTAGGGCATGTGGGCATAGAAGAGGCAAAATGGGTAAACAGAGCTTCCAGGGGAGAAGGAGGTAATCTCATAGAGGAGTCATCCCCTGGAAACTCTCAGGTGTGGAGAGAGAAGGAAGGACGAGGTTCACATTAAGGGTCTAATGAAATAAGAAGATTGTCACTCCATCTATGAAAGAGCCATGTCTATACAAGGCAACAAAAGTGAGTACAGAAGGAAATATAAAATAACAAAACCTAAGTCCTCTCCCACTCACTCCTGCAGAGAACCACATCATTGCTGGTCAGAAAAGGATAAAACATTTCAAAAATGACTAGGATGTATCTATGCAAACCACAATGAGAAGAAAATAGAAAGTGAAACTCAGAGGCAAACATGCAGCCTAGTATCTTAGTGTGAATTAAGTATAATTAAGCAAACACTTGAGAATAAGAAAGAATATCTTGAGTCAAAATTTGAAAATCTCACAATAGAAATGAATGTAAGGAAACATGAAATAAGACCTATATGAAGAGAGAAAGAAAGAGAGAGCAAGGAAGGATGGTAGGAAGCAACAAGAGAGAGGGCAAGAAAGGGAGACATAAGGGGGAAAGAAAGGAAGAAAATCACCTCAGAAATGAAGAATAAATAATGAGAATTGATATTACCAAAAGTATAATAAGGACACTGAGAAGAAGAATGAAAATAGCTAAGAAAAGCAACATACAAAAGAAAAATGGTAAAATTTACTGTCCTAAAGCACAGCAAATGATATGCCATATAATGTTGTGTTAAGTATATGTTGTTTTTATCGAATGTCATGCACTCAGAATAAACCTAGGATATCTTCTACCAACAGAAAGGTTTTCTTTTGTGATAATGCGTTAGAAACAGTGCCTAAAACCTGAGAGACTTGTCAAGTCAAGTTTTAGGAAGTAGGAAAACATTTGAGTACTATAATTCTGGGTTTTTTGTTGTTGTTGTTGTTACATTATTTAAAATGAGTTGTTTGTTACATAGTTATGTGTCAGATTTGTACGTAACCTCTTGTGTTATCATTGCTAATGAGACATTTTGCTTTAAGATAAATGCAAGTACTTCATTTTTTACTGCTATGATGAGGTATGATTTACCTACATGAAAACCCATCCATTGTTGTCCTCTTCTTAAATATAGATTTTGATGCAAGTAAATTAAAAGCAATTAATATTTTTACCAAGTCACATTTTTCAGATTTAGTTTTCTGATCTTTTATAGACAAAATCTATTCAGTTAACCACTCATTGAATTACCCCTACTTCCTGACATCTTATCCAAACCAGAGTAAAGCCGCACTTCCTTAAACTGTCTCCAAAATCACTCAACCAAAAGCCAAGTTCTGTTACAGGACTACTGAGACATCCCACATTTCCCCATGGTGCTCATTCTCATTGCGACAAGTAATAAACCCAAGTTGTTTAATTACAAGTTTGTTCCTACTAGCCTTTGACTGGAGGGCATAGATAAATGCTAACTTTTGAAATACCTATTTTCTGGTTCCAACTCAAAAACAAACACAAAAACAACACCAAAAACCAGCTTGTATATTGTGTGGTACTTTGTAAATGCTAAAAAAAAAAAAAAAAAAGGCTGATAAATGAAGGTTAGATTCAAATGTTTTTATTATTTTCAAAGTTAAAACTGTTATGCTTAAAACAGATTCTAAAATATAGTGCAACTCCACTAGTTGAAGCCCCCATTAGCTGTCCTCTAGAATATTGAAAAGACTACCTAACAAATAGTATGGACTATATACCTTTAGTCCATACTATTTATCTGTTTCAGTGCACTAAACAGTTGTGCACTATATACCTTTTTAACTGGTGGTCTGCCCAGTGTCTTCTTGAATGTTTCAGGTACAGTTAATCTTCAGTTGCAGCATTGGTTTGGTTTCATTTCTTGAAGCCAGTTATTGGAACTGTGACAGTTTATGTCATGGCTGTATTCTGGTCATCATCACTTCTTTCACCTGGTGGAGGTTCAGTATCTATAAGTATCTATTTGTCCTTTGTTGTTATTCAGTTGCTAAATCATGTCCAACTGCTTGTGACCCCATAAACTGCAGCATGTCAGGCTTCCCTGTCCTTCATATCTCCCAGGGGTCTCAAACTCATATCCATTGAGTCAGTGATGCCATCAAACCATCTCATGCTCTGTCTCCTCCTTCTCCTCTAACCCTCAATCCTTGCTAGCATCTTGGTCTTTTCCAATGAGTCAGCTGTTTGCATCCAAGTGGCCAAAATTTTGGAGCTTCAGCTTCAGCATCAGTACTTCCAATGGATATTCAGGGTTGATTGCCTTTAAGATTGACTGGTTTGATCTCCTTGCTGTCCGAGGAACTCTCAAGAGTCTTCTCCAACACCACAGTTCAAAAGCATCAATTTTTCAGCTCTCAGCCATCTTTATGATCCAACTCTCATATCTGTACATGACTACTGGAAAAACCATAGCTTTGACTAGATGGACCTTTGTTTGCAAAATGATGTCTCTGCTTTTTAACATGCCATTGAGGTTTGCATAGTTTTTCTTCCGAGGATCAAGGGTCTTTTAATTTTGTGGCTGAAGTCACTATCCACATTGATTTTGGAGCCTGAGAAAATAAAGTCTGTCACAGTTTCCATTTTTCCCCATCTATTTGCTATGAAGTGATGGGACCAGATGCCATGATCTTAGTTTTTTAAATGTTGTGTTTCAAGCCAGCTTTATTACTCTCCTCTTTCACCTTCATCAAGAGGCTCTTTAGTTCCTCTTCTCTCTACCATTAAAGTGGTGTCATCAGCATATTGGAGGTCATTGATATTTCTTCCAGCAATATTGATTCCAGCTTTTGCTTCATCCAGCCCAGCATTTTGTATGATGTACTCTGTATATAAGTTAAATAAGCAGAGTAAAAATATACAGCCTTGGCATACTTCTTTCCGAATTTTGAACCACTCCATTGTACCATGTAAGGTTCTAACTGTTGCTTCTATTCTTGGATACAGGTTCCTGAGGAGATAGGTAAGGTGGTTTGGTATTTCTGTGTCTTTAAGAATATTCCATGGCGAGTTGTGATCCACACAGTCAAAGTCTTTAGCATAGTCACTGAAGCAGAAGTAGATGTTTTCTGGAATTCTCTTGCTTTTCCTTTGATGCAGTAGATGACATTTTGATATCTGGATCCCCTGCCATTTCTAAATACAGCTTGTACATGTGGAATTTCTCGGTTCAAGTACATTTGAAGCCTAATTTGAAGGATTTTGAATATAATCTTGCTAGCATGGGAAATGAGTGCAATTGTATATAATTTGAACATTATTTGGCATTGCCTTTCTTTGGGACATCAGTTCAGTTCAGTCACTCAGTCGTGTCTGACTCTTTGTGACCCCAAGAACCACAGCACTCCAGGCCTCCCTGTCCATCACCAACTCCCGGAGTTCACCCAAACTCATGTCCATTGAGTCAGTGATGCCATCCAACCATCTCATCCTCTGTCTTCCCCTTCTCCTGCCCTCAATCTTTCCCATCATCAGGGTCTTTTCAAATGAGCCGGCTCTTTGCATCAGGTGGCCAAAGTATTGGAGTTTCAGTTTCAAAATCAGTCCTTCCAATGAACACCCAGGACTAATATCATTTAGGATGGACTGGTTGGATCTCCTTGCAGTTCAAGGGGCTCTCAAGAGTCTTCTCCAACACCACAGTTCAAAACATCACTTCTTCTGCACTCAGTTTTCTTTATAGTCCAACTCTCACATCCATACATGACTCCTGGAAAAAACATAGCCTTGACTAGACAGACCTTTGTTGACAAAGTAATGTCTCTGTTTTTTATTATGCTGTCTAGGTTGGTCATAACTTTCCTTCCAAGGAGTAAGCATCTTAATTTCATGGTTGCGATCACCATCTGCAGTGATTTTGGAGCCCCAAAAAATAAAGTCAGCCACTGTTTCCACTGTTGCTCCATCTATTTGCCATGAAGTGATGGGACTGGATGCCATGATCTTAGTTTTCTAAATGTTGAGCTTTAAGGCAACTTTTTCACTCTCCTCTTTCACTTTCATCAAGAGGCTCTTTAGTTCTTCTTCACTTTCTGTCATAAGGATGGCATCATCTGCATATATGAGGTTATTGATATTTCTCCCAGCAATCTTGATGCCAACTGTGCTTCCTCCAGCCCAGCATTTCTCATGATGTACTCTGCATACAAGTTAAATAAGCAGGGTGACAACATATAGCCTTGACGTATTCCTTTTCCTATTTGGAATTTTGGGACATAAAAGTATCTATATTCAGTATCTGTAAGACAGCTCACAGGGTATGGCTAAGAATATTTTTTCATAACCTTTAAGAAGAAACTAAGGGTCTTTAACTATGCTTGGTAATTAAACTATTATTATTGGTGTCCTGTGCCTCTTTTCCCCTCTGCATGTTCTCAGCTCTCTGATGAAACATATTCTTTGGTTAAAATTTTTCTGCAGACTAAAGACAAGTAGAGGACATGGAGTGCAAGGCCCATAGGGTCCTGATCTGTTTCATTCCTACCACAGAAATTTTGTATACCTCTTTGCTCTGCTTCAACATCTCTTCCCCAAATATCTCCAATATTCCTTTCTTTGCCTCTGTGACATCTTTGCCTGAGTGTGAATTTCATGATTGGGCTTCCCCTGTGGCTCAGCTGTTAAAGAATCCACCTGCAATGAGGGAGACCTGAGTTCAATCCCTGGGTTGGGAAAATCCCCTGAAGAAGGGAAGGACTACCCACTCTATTATTCTTGCCTAGAGGATCTATGACAGCAAGAGTCTTTTTTGTTTGTTTGGTTGGTTGGTTCATTGCTAACCCTCAGTTTGTAGAAATGTTTGACATGATATATCCTCTCAGTAAGTAGTTTTGAATAAGTAAGTATGACTGGAACACTGGTGTGTTCAAGGCCTTAAATAAAAGATCAATTAGAACAAAGAGAGGAGAAAGCAAGTCATGCAAGTAATGGGTAGGAAGAGTCTTGTGAAGGTTTGG